>NC_041017.1:17490855-17555193 GCF_004193775.1 Glycine soja | reverse complement strand
AGTTTCTCTCCGGGTTCCTTGTTGAACCAATTATCAGACTTATCAAGGTAATTCTGTGGCGCTCTACCCTGACTTATCTTCCTTCACCGGAAGTGGCGTCATCCAAACCTTCGTAGCCTGTATCAAGCGATCCGCCTCGTAAGATTCACATCATCTGGTATCAGAGCTTCGGCTCTTGATACAGGTTCTATCCTATCCTATCCTATCCTATTTTTTTTCTTCGTAATTTGTCTAAGTTCGTGTATTTGTCCTTGTTCTGTTATTTGCATTCTTGTTCTTGTTTCTTGTGTCTTTCAAACTTTGTGTCAAAAAAAAATTGTTTGAGTTCTTGTTTCCTATTCTTGTGCCTATCATATTGTATTCTGTCTTTTGTTCATAACTTTTGTTTCAGCCTATTCGAATTCTGTTTGGGGTAAAAATTGCCGAATTGCTAAATTGTCAAATTTGCCTAATGATGATTGCCTATTGAACGAATTCTAATAGCTGGACGTCTGAAAAATAAAACAAAAAAATAGAGAAAAAAAAAGAAACGAAAAAAAAAGAAAGAAAGAAAGAGAAAGAAAAAAAAAAGTTGCAAAAATTTTGAAAAAAAAAAGTGGGTGTTTGATCTTTGAATACGAAATTGAGGCATTTAGAGGTGTTTTTTTGAAAGAAAATCGTGGAACAAATCCCCTTATCTAGATTCTCCTCTGAATTCTGAGCGTTTTGATATATTAGTGGGCCTCAAACGGACAAACTGTAGCAAAAGTTATGAGCATCTTTGAAGTTTACTTGTCTATCTGTTGTCTATCTAATATCTTATCTGTTATCCTATAATATCTTATCTGTTATCCTACTAATATCTTATCTGTTATCTACCTAATATCTTATCTGTTATCCTATCTATAATATCTTATTTGTTTATCAATCTGTTACCCAAATTAAGCTCACCTGTTATCCAAATCAATCTAATATATTATTATCCAAATCAAGTCCAAGTTGTTATCCAAATCAAATCTGTTTGTGATCATTATATTGTCTTTCCTTTTATTTTATATTACCTTGTGTGTCTAATTTGGTCCATCCAGGAACTTAAGAGGAAACACGAGTGGTAAAAGGCAAGAGGAAATACATTACACAAAAGCCTATGAGAAGCATTAAACACGAGTGTACTACATCTAAGAGTTAAAACACGTGAGTAGAGTGTTGTGAGGTCCTGAAACCTTAATAATTTTATTGCACATTTTTTTTCCTGTTGAATTATGGCTGGAGCAGGTGGTGGTGGTGACGAGTATCATCAGTTGGACGGCGCTCAACGTCTGTTACTGGATGCGATGAATGCACAGATGCAACGTTTGCTGGACCGTACAATGAGGGAGGTCTATGGACGACTAGAAGCTTTGGAGAACCAAGCAATCAGAATGCTAGACGAAATATAAGATGGGAATAGAGGTAACAATGGCGGTAATGACGGACCGAGGCAGACCGGGTTGAGGGAGTAAAGCTCAATGTTCCTCCCTTCAAAGGTAGAAGTGATCCAGATGCCTACCTGGACTGGGAAATGAAGACTGAGCACGTATTTGCCTGCAATGACTACACTGATCGGCAGAAAGTCAAGCTAGCAATAGCTGAATTCTCCGACTATGCCTTGTTTGGTGGCATAAATACCAAAGAGAAATGTTGAGAGAGGAACGGCGAGAGGTAGATACATGGACTGAATGAAAAGGGTGATGAGAAAAAGGTATGTGCCCACTAGCTATAACAAACCATGCGACAGAAACTCCAAGGTGTCCAAGGATTTAACCGTGGAAGAATATTATAAAGAGATGGAAATGGCGTTAGTGAGGGCCAACATCGAAGAGGACTCCGAAGACACAATGGCTGTTTCCTGAATGGTCTAAACCCTGCAATCAGAGATGTTGTTGAATTACAAGAGTATGTGGTGTTGGATGACTTGTTAACATAGGGCGCTCCGGTTGAACAGCAAATTAAAAGAAAAAGTCGCAACAAGGAGGAACTCACCCAATACTTACAACCAAAACTGGGCAACAGATCCAAGGAGGGAGGTAATTCGTTCGACCTGCAAGCCACATCCCCGCATGGAAAGTCAGCAACGCCCAGTGTAGGTGGAAGCAAACATCTCTCTTCTCACCAAATTTTATCAAAATGCCAAAAGTCCTTTTATTGAAAACAAAAACAAATACTTATAGTGTATCTGAACATAAAGATAAAAATAGACATGGGCTTCTAAACAGTTTGGGCCAAAATTACAATAAAAATAAATTATAACTAAAAACTTATTTAACTTGGGCCTTCAAGTTAGTTTGGGCCTTCAGCAACAATTAGTAGTCTTGGTAGTGCCTCTGCCTCTGGGCCTTCATCTTTCTCCACTTGGGCCTTCAATCATCATCAATGGCAGCTATACAAATGATCAGCCTTGTCTCTATGACGTGTTGGGCTTGTTTAAGTCTGCCTCTGGTCATGGGACCTTCAAGTGCTTCATGGTCCTTGGTTACGTCCTCATCACGCGGATCGAACATTTTCTAATAGACATCATCCAAATCTTATTCAGGGATTGAATACAAAATACAATAGACGACATCGGCCGTTGTAAAGCCATGACTGATATTTTTCAGCCAACATTGCGCAATTTTTTTGACAAACGCTGGCCGATAATATTTTTTTACGGTAGAGGATGCTTTTTTGTTCGGTGTTGCCGAAAAAATTTGCAATGTAGGTCGGCTAGGTTTATTCGTTCGAGCTCAACCGAAGTTGTGTTGTGGCCGACACCGGCTTGTTTTCACTTGCTTGGCAAGGAAAACATTAGCCAACCTCGGAAAAAAACACATGTAGGATTCACCGATACTGATCGGAAAAAATGCTAGCTGACCTCAGCCAGGAAAGATGACCGATCGAGGTTTAAAAAAGAAACATCATCGGATTAAGCGGATCGAACATTTTCTAATAGATATCATGCAAATATGATTCAGGTATTGAATACAAAGTTCAATAGACAACATTAGTCGTCGTAAAGCCACGACTGATATTTTTAAGCCGACATTGCGCAATTTTTTTACAAACGCTGGCCGATAATACTTTTTTACGGTAGACGATGCTTTTTTGTTTGGTGTTGCCGTAAATATTTACAATGTAGGTCGGCTAGGTTTTTTCGTTCGAGCTCAACCGAAGTTGTGTTTCGGTCGACACCGGCTTGTTTTCATTTGAATGGCAAGGAAAACATTAGCCAACCTCGGAAAATGCACATGTAGGATTCACCGATACTGATCGAAGAAAATGTTAGCCGAGGTCGGCCAGGAAAGATGACCGATCGAGGTTTAAAAAAAAAAAACATCACCGGATTACACGGATGGAGAATTTTCTAATAGACATCATCCAAATATTATTCAGGGATTGAATACAAAGTACAATAGACGACATCGGCCGTTGAAAAGCCACGACTGATATTTTTAAGCCGACATTGCGCCATTTTTTTTACTAACGCTGGCCGATAATAATTTTTTACGGTAGAGGATGCTTTTTTATTCGGTGTTGCCGTAAATATTTACAATGTAGGTCGGCTAGGTTTTTTCGTTCGAGCTCAACCGAAGTTGTGTTTCGGTCGACACCGGCTTGTTTTCATTTGCTTGGCAAGGAAAACATTAGCCAACCTCGGAAAATGCACATGTAGGATTCACCGATACTGATCGAAGAAAATGTTAGCCGAGGTCGGCCAGGAAAGATGACCGATCGAGGTTTAAAAAAAAAAACATCACCGGATTACACGGATGGAGCATTTTCTAATAGACATCATCCAAATATTATTCAGGGATTGAATACAAAGTACAATAGACGACATCGGCCGTTGTAAAGCCACGACTGATATTTTTAAGCCGACATTGCGCCATTTTTTTTACTAACGCTGGCCGATAATAATTTTTTACGGTAGAGGATGCTTTTTTATTCGGTGTTGCCGAAAATATTTACAATGTAGGTCGGCTAGGTTTTTTCATTCGAACTCAACCGAAGTTGTGTTTCGGCCGACACCGGCATGTTTTCATTTGCTTGGCAAGGAAAACATTAGCCAACCTCGGCAAAAACACATGTAGGATTCACCGATACTGATCGGAATAAATGCAAGTCGACGTCGGCCAGGAAAGATGACAGATCGAGGTTTAAAAATGAAACATCACCGGATTATGCGGATCGAACATTTTCTAATAGACATCATCCAAATATTATTCAGGGATATTGAATACAAAATACAATTGATGACATCGGCCGTTGTAAAGCAACGACTGATATTTTTCAGCCAACATTGCGCAGTTTTTCTTACAAACATTGGCCGATAATATTTTTTTACGGTAGAGGATGCTTTTTTGTTCGGTGTTGCCGTAAATATTTACAATGTAGGTCGGCTAGGTTTTTTCGTTCGAGCTCAACCGAGGTTATGTTTCGGTCGACACCGGCATGTTTTCATTTGCTTGGCAAGGAAAACATTAGCCAACCTCGGCAAAAACACATGCTGGATTCACCGATACTGATCGGAATAAATGCTAGCCGACGTCGGCCAGGAAAGATGACCGATCGATGTTTAAAAATGAAACATCACCGGATTATGCGGATCGAACATTTTCTAATAGACATCATCCAAATATTATTCAGGGATATTGAATACAAAGTACAATAGACGACATCGGCCGTTGTAAAGCCACGACTGATATTTTTCAGCCGACATTGCGCCATTTTTTTTACAAACGCTGGCCGATAATAATTTTTTACGGTAGAGGATGCTTTTTTATTCGGTGTTGCCGTAAATATTTACAATGTAGGTCGGCTAGGTTTTTTCGTTCGAGCTCAACCGAAGTTGTGTTTCGGCCGACACCGACATGTTTTCATTTGCTTGGCAAGGAAAACATTAGCCAACCTCGGCAAAAACACATGCAGGTTTCACCGATACTGATCGGAATAAATGCTAGCCGACGTCGGCCAGGAAAGATGACAGATCGAGGATTAAAAATGAAACATCACCGGATTACGCGGATCGAACATTTTCTAATAGACATCATCCAAATATTATTCAGGGATTGAATACAAAATACAATAGACGACATCGGCCGTTGTAAAGCCACGACTGATATTTTTGAGCCAACATTGCGCAATTTTTCTTACAAACGTTGGCCGATAAAATTTTTTTACAATAGAGGATGTTTTTTTGTTCGGTGTTGCCGTAAATATTTACAATGTAGGTCGGCTAGGTTTTTTCGTTCGAGCTCAACCGAAGTTGTGTTTCGGCCGACACCGGCATGTTTTCATTTGCTTGGGCAGGTAAACATTAGCCAACCTCGGCAAAAGCACATGCAGGATTCACCGATACTGATCGAAATAAATGCTAGCCGACGTCGGCCAGGAAAGATGACCGATCGATGTTTAAAAATGAAACATCACCGGATTATGCGGATCGAACATTTTCTAATAGACATCATCCAAATATTATTCAGGGATATTGAATACAAAATACAATTGATGACATCGGCCGTTGTAAAGCAACGACTGATATTTTTCAGCCAACATTGCGCAGTTTTTCTTACAAACATTGGCCGATAATATTTTTTTACGGTAGAGGATGCTTTTTTGTTCGGTGTTGCCGTAAATATTTACAATGTAGGTCGGCTAGGTTTTTTCGTTCGAGCTCAACCGAGGTTATGTTTCGGTCGACACCGGCATGTTTTCATTTGCTTGGCAAGGAAAACATTAGCCAACCTCGGCAAAAACACATGTAGGATTCACCGATACTGATCGGAATAAATGCAAGTCGACGTCGGCCAGGAAAGATGACAGATCGAGGTTTAAAAATGAAACATCACCGGATTATGCGGATCGAACATTTTCTAATAGACATCATCCAAATATTATTCAGGGATATTGAATACAAAATACAATTGATGACATCGGCCGTTGTAAAGCAACGACTGATATTTTTCAGCCAACATTGCGCAGTTTTTCTTACAAACATTGGCCGATAATATTTTTTTACGGTAGAGGATGCTTTTTTGTTCGGTGTTGCCGTAAATATTTACAATGTAGGTCGGCTAGGTTTTTTCGTTCGAGCTCAACCGAGGTTATGTTTCGGTCGACACCGGCATGTTTTCATTTGCTTGGCAAGGAAAACATTAGCCAACCTCGGCAAAAACACATGCAGGATTCACCGATACTGATCGGAATAAATGCTAGCCGACGTCGGCCAGGAAAGATGACCGATCGATGTTTAAAAATGAAACATCACCGGATTATGCGGATCGAACATTTTCTAATAGACATCATCCAAATATTATTCAGGGATATTGAATACAAAGTACAATAGACGACATCGGCCGTTGTAAAGCCACGACTGATATTTTTCAGCCGACATTGCGCCATTTTTTTTACTAACGCTGGCCGATAATAATTTTTTACGGTAGAGGATGCTTTTTTATTCGGTGTTGCCGAAAATATTTACAATGTAGGTCGGCTAGGTTTTTTCATTCGAACTCAACCGAAGTTGTGTTTCGGCCGACACCAGCATGTTTTCATTTGCTTGGCAAGGAAAACATTAGCCAACCTCGGCAAAAACACATGTAGGATTCACCGATACTGATCGGAATAAATGCAAGTCGACGTCGGCCAGGAAAGATGACAGATCGAGGTTTAAAAATGAAACATCACCGGATTATGCGGATCGAACATTTTCTAATAGACATCATCCAAATATTATTCAGGGATATTGAATACAAAATACAATTGATGACATCGGCCGTTGTAAAGCAACGACTGCTATTTTTCAGCCAACATTGCGCAGTTTTTCTTACAAACATTGGCCGATAATATTTTTTTACGGTAGAGGATGCTTTTTTGTTAGGTGTTGCCGTAAATATTTACAATGTAGGTCGGCTAGGTTTTTTCGTTCGAGCTCAACCGAGGTTATGTTTCGGTCGACACCGGCATGTTTTCATTTGCTTGGCAAGGAAAACATTAGCCAACCTCGGCAAAAACACATGCAGGATTCACCGATACTGATCGGAATAAATGCTAGCCGACGTCGGCCAGGAAAGATGACCGATCGATGTTTAAAAATGAAACATCACCGGATTATGCGGATCGAACATTTTCTAATAGACATCATCCAAATATTATTCAGGGATATTGAATACAAAGTACAATAGACGACATCGGCCGTTGTAAAGCCACGACTGATATTTTTCAGTCGACATTGCGCCATTTTTTTTACAAACGCTGGCCGATAATAATTTTTTACGGTAGAGGATGCTTTTTTATTCGGTGTTGCCGTAAATTTTTACAATGTAGGTCGGCTAGGTTTTTTCGTTCGAGCTCAACCGAAGTTGTGTTTCGGCCGACACCGACATGTTTTCATTTGCTTGGCAAGGAAAACATTAGCCAACCTCGGCAAAAACACATGCAGGATTCACCGATACTGATCGGAATAAATGCTAGCCGACGTCGGCCAGGAAAGATGACAGATCGAGGATTAAAAATGAAACATCACCGGATTACGCGGATCGAACATTTTCTAATAGACATCATCCAAATATTATTTAGGGATTGAATACAAAATACAATAGACGACATCGGCCGTTGTAAAGCCACGACTGATATTTTTGAGCCAACATTGCGCAATTTTTCTTACAAACGTTGGCCGATAAAATTTTTTTACAATAGAGGATGTTTTTTTGCTCGGTGTTGCCGTAAATATTTACAATGTAGGTCGGCTAGGTTTTTTCGTTCGAGCTCAACCGAAGTTGTGTTTCGGCCGACACCGGCATGTTTTCATTTGCTTGGGCAGGTAAACATTAGCCAACCTCGGCAAAAGCACATGCAGGATTCACCGATACTGATCGAAATAAATGCTAGCCGACGTCGGCCAGGAAAGATGACCGATCGATGTTTAAAAATGAAACATCACCGGATTATGCGGATCGAACATTTTCTAATAGACATCATCCAAATATTATTCAGGGATATTGAATACAAAATACAATTGATGACATCGGCCGTTGTAAAGCAACGACTGATATTTTTCAGCCAACAGTGCGCAGTTTTTCTTACAAACATTGGCCGATAATATTTTTTTACGGTAGAGGATGCTTTTTTGTTCGGTGTTGCCGTAAATATTTACAATGTAGGTCGGCTAGGTTTTTTCGTTCGAGCTCAACCGAGGTTATGTTTCGGTCGACACCGGCATGTTTTCATTTGCTTGGCAAGGAAAACATTAGCCAACCTCGGCAAAAACACATGCAGGATTCACCGATACTGATCGGAATAAATGCTAGCCGACGTCGGCTAGGAAAGATGACCGATCGATGTTTAAAAATGAAACATCACCGGATTATGTGGATCGAACATTTTCTAATAGACATCATCCAAATATTATTCAGGGATTGAATACAAAATACAATAGATGACATCGGCCGTTGTAAAGCAACGACTGATATTTTTCAGCCAACATTGCGCAGTTTTTCTTACAAACGCTGGCCGATAATATTTTTTTACGGTAGACGATGCTTTTTTGTTCGGTGTTGCCGTAAATATTTACAATGTAGGTCGGCTAGGTTTCTTCGCTCGAGCTCAACCGAAGTCGTGTTTCGGTCGACACCGGCTTGTTTTCATTTGCTTGGCAAGGAAAACATTAGCCAACCTCGGAAAATGCACATGTAGGATTCACCGATACTGATCGAAGAAAATGTTAGCCGAGGTCGGCCAGGAAAGATGACCGATCGAGGTTTAAAAAAAAAACATCACCGGATTACACGGATGGAGCATTTTCTAATAGACATCATCCAAATATTATTCAGGGATTGAATACAAAGTACAATAGACGACATCGGCCGTTGTAAAGCCACGACTGATATTTTTCAGCCGACATTGCGCCATTTTTTTTACAAACGCTGGCCGATAATAATTTTTTACGGTAGAGGATGCTTTTTTATTCGGTGTTGCCGTAAATATTTACAATGTAGGTCGGCTAGGTTTTTTCGTTCGAGCTCAACCGAAGTTGGGTTTCGGCCGACACCGGCATGTTTTCATTTGCTTGGCAAGGAAAACATTAGCCAACCTCGGCAAAAACACATGCAGGATTCACCGATACTGATCGGAATAAATGCTAGCCGACGTCGGCCAGGAAAGATGACAGATCGAGGTTTAAAAATGAAACATCACCGGATTACGCGGATCGAACATTTTCTAATAGACATCATCCAAATATTATTCAGGGATTGAATACAAAATACAATAGACGACATCGGCCGTTGTAAAGCCACGACTGATATTTTTGAGCCAACATTGCGCAATTTTTCTTACAAACGTTGGCCGATAAAAAAATTTTACGATAGAGGATGTTTTGTTGTTCGGTGTTGCCGTAAATATTTACAATGTAGGTCGGCTAGGTTTTTTCGTTCGAGCTCAACCGAAGTTGTGTTTCGGCCGACACCGGCATGTTTTCATTTGCATGGGCAGGTAAACATTAGCCAACCTCGGCAAAAACACATGCAGGATTCACCGATACTGATCGAAATAAATGCTAGCCGACGTCGGCCAGGAAAGATGACCGATCGATGTTTAAAAATGAAACATCACCGGATTATGCGGATCGAACATTTTCTAATAGACATCATCCAAATATTATTCAGGGATATTGAATACAAAATACAATTGATGACATCGGCCGTTGTAAAGCAACGACTGATATTTTTCAGCCAACATTGCGCAGTTTTTCTTACAAACATTGGCCGATAATATTTTTTTACGGTAGAGGATGCTTTTTTGTTAGGTGTTGCCGTAAATATTTACAATGTAGGTCGGCTAGGTTTTTTCGTTCGAGCTCAACCGAGGTTATGTTTCGGTCGACACCGGCATGTTTTCATTTGCTTGGCAAGGAAAACATTAGCCAACCTCGGCAAAAACACATGCAGGATTCACCGATACTGATCGGAATAAATGCTAGCCGACGTCGGCCAGGAAAGATGACCGATCGATGTTTAAAAATGAAACATCACCGGATTATGCGGATCGAACATTTTCTAATAGACATCATCCAAATATTATTCAGGGATATTGAATACAAAGTACAATAGACGACATCGGCCGTTGTAAAGCCACGACTGATATTTTTCAGTCGACATTGCGCCATTTTTTTTACAAACGCTGGCCGATAATAATTTTTTACGGTAGAGGATGCTTTTTTATTCGGTGTTGCCGTAAATTTTTACAATGTAGGTCGGCTAGGTTTTTTCGTTCGAGCTCAACCGAAGTTGTGTTTCGGCCGACACCGACATGTTTTCATTTGCTTGGCAAGGAAAACATTAGCCAACCTCGGCAAAAACACATGCAGGATTCACCGATACTGATCGGAATAAATGCTAGCCGACGTCGGCCAGGAAAGATGACAGATCGAGGATTAAAAATGAAACATCACCGGATTACGCGGATCGAACATTTTCTAATAGACATCATCCAAATATTATTTAGGGATTGAATACAAAATACAATAGACGACATCGGCCGTTGTAAAGCCACGACTGATATTTTTGAGCCAACATTGCGCAATTTTTCTTACAAACGTTGGCCGATAAAATTTTTTTACAATAGAGGATGTTTTTTTGCTCGGTGTTGCCGTTAATATTTACAATGTAGGTCGGCTAGGTTTTTTCGTTCGAGCTCAACCGAAGTTGTGTTTCGGCCGACACCGGCATGTTTTCATTTGCTTGGGCAGGTAAACATTAGCCAACCTCGGCAAAAGCACATGCAGGATTCACCGATACTGATCGAAATAAATGCTAGCCGACGTCGGCCAGGAAAGATGACCGATTGATGTTTAAAAATGAAACATCACCGGATTATGCGGATCGAACATTTTCTAATAGACATCATCCAAATATTATTCAGGGATATTGAATACAAAATACAATTGATGACATCGGCCGTTGTAAAGCAACGACTGATATTTTTCAGCCAACATTGCGCAGTTTTTCTTACAAACATTGGCCGATAATATTTTTTTACGGTAGAGGATGCTTTTTTGTTCGGTGTTGCCGTAAATATTTACAATGTAGGTCGGCTAGGTTTTTTCGTTCGAGCTCAACCGAGGTTATGTTTCGGTCGACACCGGCATGTTTTCATTTGCTTGGCAAGGAAAACATTAGCCAACCTCGGCAAAAACACATGCAGGATTCACCGATACTGATCGGAATAAATGCTAGCCGACGTCGGCTAGGAAAGATGACCGATCGATGTTTAAAAATGAAACATCACCGGATTATGTGGATCGAACATTTTCTAATAGACATCATCCAAATATTATTCAGGGATTGAATACAAAATACAATAGATGACATCGGCCGTTGTAAAGCAACGACTGATATTTTTCAGCCAACATTGCGCAGTTTTTCTTACAAACGCTGGCCGATAATATTTTTTTACGGTAGACGATGCTTTTTTGTTCGGTGTTGCCGTAAATATTTACAATGTAGGTCGGCTAGGTTTCTTCGCTCGAGCTCAACCGAAGTCGTGTTTCGGTCGACACCGGCTTGTTTTCATTTGCTTGGCAAGGAAAACATTAGCCAACCTCGGAAAATGCACATGTAGGATTCACCGATACTGATCGAAGAAAATGTTAGCCGAGGTCGGCCAGGAAAGATGACCGATCGAGGTTTAAAAAAAAAACATCACCGGATTACACGGATGGAGCATTTTCTAATAGACATCATCCAAATATTATTCAGGGATTGAATACAAAGTACAATAGACGACATCGGCCGTTGTAAAGCCACGACTGATATTTTTCAGCCGACATTGCGCCATTTTTTTTACAAACGCTGGCCGATAATAATTTTTTACGGTAGAGGATGCTTTTTTATTCGGTGTTGCCGTAAATATTTACAATGTAGGTCGGCTAGGTTTTTTCGTTCGAGCTCAACCGAAGTTGGGTTTCGGCCGACACCGGCATGTTTTCATTTGCTTGGCAAGGAAAACATTAGCCAACCTCGGCAAAAACACATGCAGGATTCACCGATACTGATCGGAATAAATGCTAGCCGACGTCGGCCAGGAAAGATGACAGATCGAGGTTTAAAAATGAAACATCACCGGATTACGCGGATCGAACATTTTCTAATAGACATCATCCAAATATTATTCAGGGATTGAATACAAAATACAATAGACGACATCGGCCGTTGTAAAGCCACGACTGATATTTTTGAGCCAACATTGCGCAATTTTTCTTACAAACGTTGGCCGATAAAAAAATTTTACGATAGAGGATGTTTTGTTGTTCGGTGTTGCCGTAAATATTTACAATGTAGGTCGGCTAGGTTTTTTCGTTCGAGCTCAACCGAAGTTGTGTTTCGGCCGACACCGGCATGTTTTCATTTGCATGGGCAGGTAAACATTAGCCAACCTCGGCAAAAACACATGCAGGATTCACCGATACTGATCGAAATAAATGCTAGCCGACGTCGGCCAGGAAAGATGACCGATCGATGTTTAAAAATGAAACATCACCGGATTATGCGGATCGAACATTTTCTAATAGACATCATCCAAATATTATTCAGGGATATTGAATACAAAATACAATTGATGACATCGGCCGTTGTAAAGCAACGACTGATATTTTTCAGCCAACATTGCGCAGTTTTTCTTACAAACATTGGCCGATAATATTTTTTTACGGTAGAGGATGCTTTTTTGTTAGGTGTTGCCGTAAATATTTACAATGTAGGTCGGCTAGGTTTTTTCGTTCGAGCTCAACCGAGGTTATGTTTCGGTCGACACCGGCATGTTTTCATTTGCTTGGCAAGGAAAACATTAGCCAACCTCGGCAAAAACACATGCAGGATTCACCGATACTGATCGGAATAAATGCTAGCCGACGTCGGCCAGGAAAGATGACCGATCGATGTTTAAAAATGAAACATCACCGGATTATGCGGATCGAACATTTTCTAATAGACATCATCCAAATATTATTCAGGGATATTGAATACAAAGTACAATAGACGACATCGGCCGTTGTAAAGCCACGACTGATATTTTTCAGTCGACATTGCGCCATTTTTTTTACAAACGCTGGCCGATAATAATTTTTTACGGTAGAGGATGCTTTTTTATTCGGTGTTGCCGTAAATTTTTACAATGTAGGTCGGCTAGGTTTTTTCGTTCGAGCTCAACCGAAGTTGTGTTTCGGCCGACACCGACATGTTTTCATTTGCTTGGCAAGGAAAACATTAGCCAACCTCGGCAAAAACACATGCAGGATTCACCGATACTGATCGGAATAAATGCTAGCCGACGTCGGCCAGGAAAGATGACAGATCGAGGATTAAAAATGAAACATCACCGGATTACGCGGATCGAACATTTTCTAATAGACATCATCCAAATATTATTTAGGGATTGAATACAAAATACAATAGACGACATCGGCCGTTGTAAAGCCACGACTGATATTTTTGAGCCAACATTGCGCAATTTTTCTTACAAACGTTGGCCGATAAAATTTTTTTACAATAGAGGATGTTTTTTTGCTCGGTGTTGCCGTTAATATTTACAATGTAGGTCGGCTAGGTTTTTTCGTTCGAGCTCAACCGAAGTTGTGTTTCGGCCGACACCGGCATGTTTTCATTTGCTTGGGCAGGTAAACATTAGCCAACCTCGGCAAAAGCACATGCAGGATTCACCGATACTGATCGAAATAAATGCTAGCCGACGTCGGCCAGGAAAGATGACCGATTGATGTTTAAAAATGAAACATCACCGGATTATGCGGATCGAACATTTTCTAATAGACATCATCCAAATATTATTCAGGGATATTGAATACAAAATACAATTGATGACATCGGCCGTTGTAAAGCAACGACTGATATTTTTCAGCCAACATTGCGCAGTTTTTCTTACAAACATTGGCCGATAATATTTTTTTACGGTAGAGGATGCTTTTTTGTTCGGTGTTGCCGTAAATATTTACAATGTAGGTCGGCTAGGTTTTTTCGTTCGAGCTCAACCGAGGTTATGTTTCGGTCGACACCGGCATGTTTTCATTTGCTTGGCAAGGAAAACATTAGCCAACCTCGGCAAAAACACATGCAGGATTCACCGATACTGATCGGAATAAATGCTAGCCGACGTCGGCTAGGAAAGATGACCGATCGATGTTTAAAAATGAAACATCACCGGATTATGTGGATCGAACATTTTCTAATAGACATCATCCAAATATTATTCAGGGATTGAATACAAAATACAATAGATGACATCGGCCGTTGTAAAGCAACGACTGATATTTTTCAGCCAACATTGCGCAGTTTTTCTTACAAACGCTGGCCGATAATATTTTTTTACGGTAGACGATGCTTTTTTGTTCGGTGTTGCCGTAAATATTTACAATGTAGGTCGGCTAGGTTTCTTCGCTCGAGCTCAACCGAAGTCGTGTTTCGGTCGACACCGGCTTGTTTTCATTTGCTTGGCAAGGAAAACATTAGCCAACCTCGGAAAATGCACATGTAGGATTCACCGATACTGATCGAAGAAAATGTTAGCCGAGGTCGGCCAGGAAAGATGACCGATCGAGGTTTAAAAAAAAAACATCACCGGATTACACGGATGGAGCATTTTCTAATAGACATCATCCAAATATTATTCAGGGATTGAATACAAAGTACAATAGACGACATCGGCCGTTGTAAAGCCACGACTGATATTTTTCAGCCGACATTGCGCCATTTTTTTTACAAACGCTGGCCGATAATAATTTTTTACGGTAGAGGATGCTTTTTTATTCGGTGTTGCCGTAAATATTTACAATGTAGGTCGGCTAGGTTTTTTCGTTCGAGCTCAACCGAAGTTGGGTTTCGGCCGACACCGGCATGTTTTCATTTGCTTGGCAAGGAAAACATTAGCCAACCTCGGCAAAAACACATGCAGGATTCACCGATACTGATCGGAATAAATGCTAGCCGACGTCGGCCAGGAAAGATGACAGATCGAGGTTTAAAAATGAAACATCACCGGATTACGCGGATCGAACATTTTCTAATAGACATCATCCAAATATTATTCAGGGATTGAATACAAAATACAATAGACGACATCGGCCGTTGTAAAGCCACGACTGATATTTTTGAGCCAACATTGCGCAATTTTTCTTACAAACGTTGGCCGATAAAAAAATTTTACGATAGAGGATGTTTTGTTGTTCGGTGTTGCCGTAAATATTTACAATGTAGGTCGGCTAGGTTTTTTCGTTCGAGCTCAACCGAAGTTGTGTTTCGGCCGACACCGGCATGTTTTCATTTGCATGGGCAGGTAAACATTAGCCAACCTCGGCAAAAACACATGCAGGATTCACCGATACTGATCGAAATAAATGCTAGCCGACGTCGGCCAGGAAAGATGACCGATCGATGTTTAAAAATGAAACATCACCGGATTATGCGGATCGAACATTTTCTAATAGACATCATCCAAATATTATTCAGGGATATTGAATACAAAATACAATTGATGACATCGGCCGTTGTAAAGCAACGACTGATATTTTTCAGCCAACATTGCGCAGTTTTTCTTACAAACATTGGCCGATAATATTTTTTTACGGTAGAGGATGCTTTTTTGTTCGGTGTTGCCGTAAATATTTACAATGTAGGTCGGCTAGGTTTTTTCGTTCGAGCTCAACCGAGGTTATGTTTCGGTCGGCACCGGCATGTTTTCATTTGCTTGGCAAGGAAAACATTAGCCAACCTCGGCAAAAACACATGCAGGATTCACCGATACTGATCGGAATAAATGCTAGCCGACGTCGGCCAGGAAAGATGACCGATCGAGGTTTAAAAAAGAAACATCGCCGGATTACGCGTATCGAACATTTTCTAACAGATATCATGCAAATATTATTCAGGAATTGAATACAAAGTTCAATAGATGTCATCAGTCGTTGTAAAGGCACAACTGATATTTTTCAGCCGACATTGCGCAATTTTTTTTACAAACGCTGGCCGATAATATTTTTTTACGGTAGAGGATGCTTTTTTGTTCGGTGTTGCCGTAAATATTTACAATGTAGGTCGACTAGGTTTTTTCGTTCCAGCTCAACCGAAGTTGTGTTTCAGCCGACACCGGCATGTTTTCATTTGCTTGGCTAGGAAACATAAGCCAACCTCGGCAAAAACACATGCAGGATTCACCGATACTGAAAGGAAAAAATGCAAGCCGACGTCGGCCAGGAAAGATGATCGATCGAGGTTTAAAAAAGTAACATCACCGGATTACGCGGATCAAACATTTTCTAATAGATATCATCCAAATATTATTCATGGATTGAATACAAAGTACAATAGACGACATCGGCCGTTGTAAAGCCACGACTGATATTTTTCAGCCAACATTGCGCAAATTGTTTGACAAACGCTGGCCGATAATATTTTTTCCAGGAGAGGATGCTTTTTTGTTCGGTGTTGCCGTAAATATTTACAATGTAGATCGGCTAGGTTTTTTCGTTCGAGCTCAACCAAAGTTGTGTTTCGGCCGACACCGGCTTGTTTTCTTTTGCTTGGCAAGGAAAACATTAGCCAACCTGGGAAAAAACACATGTAGGATTCACCGATACTGATCGGACAAAATGCTATCCGACATCGACCAGGAAAGATGACCGATCGAGGTTTAAAAAAGAAACATCACCGGATTACGTGATTCGAACATTTTCTAATAGACATCATCCAAATATTATTCAGGGATTGAATACAAAGTACAATAGACGATATCGGCCGTTGTAAAGCCACGGCTGATATTTTTCAGCCGACATTGCGCAAATTTTTTTACAAACGCTGGCCGATAATATTTTTTTACAGCAGAGGATGCTTTTTTGTTCGGTGTTGCCGTAAATATTTACATTGTAGGTCGGCTTGGTTTTTTCGTTCGAGCTCAACCGAAGTTGTGTTTGGGCCGACACAGGCTTGTTTTCTTTTGCTTGGCAAGGAAAACATTAGCCCACCTCGGAAAAAACACATGTAGGATTCACCGATACTGATCGCAGAAAATGTTAGCCGAGGTCGGCCAGGAAAGATGACAGATCAAGGTTTCAAAAAAAAACATCACCGGATTACACGGATCGAGCATTTTATAATTGAAGTCATCCAAATATTATTCAGGTATTGAATACAAAATACAATAGACGACATCGGCCGTTGGGAAGCCACGACTGATATTTTTCAGCCAACATTTCGCAGTTTTTCATACAAACGTTGGCCGAGAATATTTTATTACGGTACAGGATGCTTTTTTGTTCGGTGTTGCCGTAAATATTTACAATGTAGGTCGGCTAGGTTTTTTCGTTCGAGCTCAACCGAAGTTGTGTTTCGGCCGACACCGGCATGTTTTCATTTGCTTGGCATGGAAAACAATAGTCAACCTCGGCAAACACACATGCAGGATTCACCGATACTGATCGGAAATAATACTAGCCGACGTCGGCCAGGAAAGATGACCGATGGAGGTTTAAAAAAGAAACATCACCGGATTACGCGTATCGAACATTTTCTAATAGATATCATGCAAATATTATTCAGGTATTGAATACAAAGTTCAATAGACGACATCAGTCGTTGTAAAGTTACAACTGATATTTTTCAGCCGACATTGCGCAATTGTTTTTACAAACGCTGGCCGATAATATTTTTTTACGGTAGAGGATGCTTTTTTGTTCGGTGTTGCTTTAAATATTTACAATGTAGGTCGGCTAGGTTTTTTCGTTCGAGCTCAACCGAAGTTGTGTTTCGGCCGACACCGGCATGTTTTCATTTGATTGGTAAGGAAAACATTAGCCAACCTTGGCAAAAACACATGAAGGATTCACCGACACTGAACGGAAAAAATGCTAGCCGACGTCGGTCAGGAAAGATGACCGATCGAGGTTAAAAAAAGAAACATCACCGGATTACGCGGATCGAACATTTTCTAATAGATATCATCCAAATATTATTCAGGGATTGAATACAAAGTACAATAGACGTCATCGGCCGTTGAAAAGCCACGACTGATATTTTTCAGCCAACATTGCGCAAATTTTTTGACAAACGCTGGCCGATAATATTTTTTACAGCAGAGGATGCTTTTTTGTACGGTGTTGCCGTTAATATTTACAAAGTAGGTCGGCTAGGTTTTTTCGTTCGAGCTCAACCGAAGTTGTGTTTCGGCCGACACCGGCTTCTTTTCTTTTGTTTGGCAAGGAAAACATTAGCCAACCTGGGAAAAAACACATGTAGGATTCACCAATACTGATATGAAAAACTGCTAGCCGACGTCGGCCAGGAAAGAAGACCGATCGAGGTTTAAAAAAGAAACATCACCGGATTACGCGATTCGAACATTTTCTAATAGACATCATCCAAATATTATTCAGGGATTGAATACAAAGTACAATAGACGATATCGGCCGTTGTAAAGCCACGACTGATATTTTTGAGCCGACATTGCGCAATTTTTTTTACAAACGCTGGCCGATAATATTTTTTTACAGTAGCGGATGCTTTTTTGCTCGGTGTTGCCGTTAATATTTACAATGTAGGTCGGCTAGGTTTTTTCCTTCGAGCTCAACCGAAGTTGTGTTTGGGCCAACACCGGCATGTTTTCATTTGCTTGGCAAGGAAAACATTAGCCAACCTCGGCAAAAACCCATGCAGGATTCACCGATACCGAACGGAAAAAATGCAAGCCGACGTCGGCCAGCAAAGATGACCGATCGAGGTTTAAAAAAGAAACATCACCGGATTACGCGGATCAAACATTTTCTAATAGATATCATCCAAATATTATTCAGGGATTGAATACAAAGTACAATAGACGACATCGGCCGTTGTAAAGCCACGACTGATATTTTTCAGCCAACATTGCGCAAATTTTTTGACAAACGCTGGCCGATAATATTTTTTACAGCAGAGGATACTTTTTTGTTCGGTGTTGCCGTTAATATTTACAATGTAGGTCGGCTAGGTTTTTTCGTTCGAGCTCAACCGAAGTTATGTTTCGGTCGACACCTGCTTGTTTTGATTTGCTTGGCAAGGAAAACATTAGCCAACCTCGGAAAAAACACATGTAGGATTCACCGATACTGATTGGAAAAAATGCTAGCCGACGTCGTCCAGGAAAGATGACCGATCGAGGTTTAAAAATGAAACATCACCGGATTACGCGTATCGAACATTTTCTAATAGATATCATGCAAATATTATTCAGGTATTGAATACAAAGTACAATAGACGACATCAGTCGTTGTAAAGTCACAACTGATATTTTTCAGCCGACATTGCGCAATTTTTTATACAAACGTTGGCCGATAATATTTTTTTACGGTAGAGGATGCTTTTTTGTTCTGTGTTGCCGTAAATATTTACAATGTAGGTCGGCTAGGTTTTTTCGTTCGAGCTCAACCGAAGTTGTGTTTCGGCCGACACCGGCATGTTTTCATTTGATTGGCAAGGAAAACATTAGCCAACCTCGGCAAAAACACATGCAGGATTCACCGACACTGAACGGAAAAAATGCTAGCCGACGTCGGCCAGGAAAGATGACCGATCGAGGTTAAAAAAACAAACATCACCGGATTACGCGGATCGAACATTTTCTAATTGATATCATCCAAATATTATTCAGGGATTGAATACAAAATACAATAGACGACATCGGCCATTGTATAGCCACGACTGATATTTTTCAGCCAACATTGCGCAATTTTTTTTACAAACGTTGGCCGATAATATTTTTTTACGGTAAAGGATGCTTTTTTGTTCGGTGTTGCCGTAAATATTTACAATGTAGGTCGGCTAGGTTTTTTCGTTCGAGCTCAACCGAAGTTGTGTTTCGGCCGACACCGGCCTGTTTTCATTTGCTTGGCAAGGAAAACATTAGTCAACCTCGGCAAAAACACATGCAGGATTCACCGATACTGCTCGGAAAAAATGCTAGCCGAAGTCGGCCAGGAAAGATGACCGATCGAGGTTTAAAAATGAAACATCACCGGATTACGCGTATCGAACATTTTCTAATAGATATCATGCAAATATTATTCAGGTATTGAATACAAAGTACAATAGACGACATCAGTCGTTGTAAAGTCACAACTGATATTTTTCAGCCGACATTGCGCAATTTTTTTTACAAACGTTGGCCGATAATATTTTTTTACGGTAGAGGATGCTTTTTTGTTCTGTGTTGCCGTAAATATTTACAATGTAGGTCGGCTAGGTTTTTTCGTTCGAGCTCAACCGAAGTTGTGTTTCGGCCGACACCGGCATGTTTTCATTTGATTGGCAAGGAAAACATTAGCCAACCTCGGCAAAAACACATGCAGGATTCACCGACACTGAACGGAAAAAATGCTAGCCGACGTCGGCCAGGAAAGATGACCGATCGAGGTTTAAAAAAGAAACATCACCGGATTACGCGGATCAAACATTTTCTAATAGATATCATCCAAATATTATTCAGGGATTGAATACAAAGTACAATAGACGACATCGGCCGTTGTAAAGCCACGACTAATATTTTTCAGCCAACATTGCGCAAATTTTTTGACAAACGCTGGCCGATAATATTTTTTACAGCAGAGGATGCTTTTTTGTTCGGTGTTGCCGTTATTATTTACAATGTAGGTCGGCTAGGTTTTTTCGTTCGAGCTCAACCGAAGTTGTGTTTCGGTCGACACCTACTTGTTTTGATTTGCTTGGCAAGGAAAACATTAGCCAACCTTGGAACAAACACATGTAGGATTCACCGATACTGATTGGAAAAAATGCTAGCCGACGTCGTCCAGGAAAGATAACCGATCGTGGTTTAAAATAGAAACATCACCAGATTACGCGGATCGAAAATTTTCTAATAGATATCATCCAAATATTATTCAGGAATTGAATACAAAATACAATAGACGACATCGGCCGTTGTAAAGCCACGACTGATATTTTTCAGCCAACATTGCGCAATTTTTTTTACAAACGTTGGCCGATAATATTTTTTTACGGTAAAGGATGCTTTTTTGTTCGGTGTTGCCGTAAATATTTACAATGTAGGTCGGCTAGGTTTTTTCGTTCGAGCTCAACCGAAGTTGTGTTTCGGCCGACACCGGCCTGTTTTCATTTGCTTGGCAAGGAAAACATTAGCCAACCTCGGCAAAAACACATGCAGGATTCACCGATACTAATCGGAAAAAATGCTAGCCGACGTCGGCCAGGAAAGATGACCGATCGAGGTTTAAAAAAGAAACATCACCGGATTACGCGTATCGAACATTTTCTAATAGATATCATGCAAATATTATTCAGGTATTGAATACAAAGTTCAATAGACGACATCAGTCGTTGTAAAGTTACAACTGATATTTTTCAGCCGACATTGCGCAATTTTTTTTACAAACGTTGGCCGATAATATTTTTTTACGGTAAAGGATGCTTTTTTGTTCGGTGTTGCCGTAAATATTTACAATGTAGGTCGGCTAGGTTTTTTCGTTCGAGCTCAACCGAAGTTGTGTTTCGGCCAACACCGGCTTGTTTTCATTTGCTTGGCAAGGAAAACATTAGTGATGTGAACCTGAGTAGGAGTGGATCGTTTGATACAGGCTACGGAGGTTTGGATGACGCCACTTCCGGTGAAGGAAGATAAGTCAGGGTAGACGCCACTTCCAGTGAAGGAAGATAAGTCTGGGTAGACGCCACAAGGATTACCTTGATAAGTCTGATAATTGGTTCAACAAAGAACCCAGAGAGAAACTCTCACCAAATTTTATCAAAATGCCAAAAGTTTTTTTTTATTCAAAACAAAAACCAATACTTATAGTGTATCTGAACTAAAAGATAAAAATAGACATGGGCCTTCTAAATAGTTTGGGCCAAAATTACAATAAATAAAAATTATAACAAAAAAACATATTTAACTTGGGCCTTCAAATTAGTTTGGGCCTTCAGCAACAATTAATTGTCTTGATAGTGTCTCTGCCTGTGGGCCTTCATCCTTCTCCACTTAGGCCTTCATCCTTCTCCACTTGGGCCTTCATCCTTCTCCACTCGGGGGTTTTGTCCTTCTCCACTTAGGCCTTCGTCCTTCTCCACTTGGGCCTTTAGCCTGTATTTGGCCAGTTTCATGATTCTCATCAGATTTGGATAACAAATCTGATTTGGATAAATTTTTTTGATTTGATTTGATTTGGATAATAGATCAGATTTGGGATAACAACTTAAGAGCCAACCTCGGCAAAAACACATTCAGGATTCATCGATACTGATTGGAAAAAATGCTAGCCGACGTCGGCCAGGAAAGATGACCGATCGAGGTTTAAAAAAGAAACATCACCGGATTACGCGTATCGTACATTTTCTAATAGATATCATGCAAATATTATTCAGGTATTGAATACAAAGTTCAATAGACGACATCAGTCGTTGTAAAGTCACAACTGATATTTTTCAGCCGACATTGCGCAATTTTTTTTACAAACGCTAGCCGATAATATTTTTTTACGGTAGAGGATGCTTTTTTGTTCGGTGTTGCCGTAAATATTTACAATGTAGGTCGGCTAGGTTTTTTCGTTCGAGCTCAACCGAAGTTGTGTTTCGGCAAACACCGGCATGTTTTCATTTGCTTGGCAAGGAAAACATTAGCCAACCTCGGCAAAAACACATGCAGGATTCACCGATACTGATCGGAAAAAATGCTAGCCGACGTCGGCCAGGAAAGATGACCGATCGAGGTTTAAAAAAGAAACATCACCGGATTACGCGTATCGAACATTTTCTAATAGATATCATGCAAATACTATTCAGGTATTGAATACAAAGTTCAATAGACGACATCAGTCGTTGTAAAGTCACAACTGATATTTTTCAGCCGACATTGCGCAATTTTTTTTACAAACGCTGGCCGATAATATTTTTTTACGGTAGAGGATGCTTTTTTGTTCGGTGTTGCCGTAAATATTTACAATGTAGGTCGGCTAGGTTTTTTCGTTCGAGCTCAACCGAAGTTGTGTTTCGGCCAACACCGGCATGTTTTCATTTGCTTGGCAAGGAAAACATTAGCCAACCTCGGCAAAAACACATGCAGGATTCACCGATACTGATCGGAAAAAATGCTAGCCGACGTCGGCCAGGAAAGATGACCGATCGAGGTTTAAAAAAGAAACATCACCGGATTACGCGTATCGAACATTTTCTAATAGATATCATGCAAATATTATTCAGGTATTGAATACAAAGTTCAATAGACGACATCAGTCGTTGTAAAGTCACAACTGATATTTTTTAGCCGGCATTGCGCAATTTTTTTTACAAACGCTGGCCGATAATATTTTTTAACGGTAGAGGATGCTTTTTTGTTCGGTGTTGCGGTAAATATTTACAATGTAGGTCGGCTAGGTTTTTTCGTTCGAGCTCAACCGAAGTTGTGTTTCGGCCGACACCGGCATGTTTTCATTTGATTGGCAAGGAAAACATTAGCCAACCTGGGAAAAAACACATGTAGCATTCAACGATACTGATCAGAAAAAATGCAAGCCGACGTCGGCCAAGAAAGATGACCGGTCGAGGTTTAAAAAAGAAACGTCACCGGATTACGCGGATCGAACATTTTCTAATTGATATCATCCAAATATTATTCAGGGATTGAATACAAAATACAATAGACGACATCGGCCATTGTAAAGCCACGACTAATATTTTTCAGCCAACATTGCGCAATTTTTTTTACAAACGTTGGCCGATAATATTTTTTTACGGTAAAGGATGCTTTTTTGTTCGGTGTTGCCGTAAATATTTACAATGTAGGTCGGCTAGGTTTTTTCGTTCGAGCTCAACCGAAGTTGTGTTTCGGCCAACACCGGCTTGTTTTCATTTGCTTGGCAAGGAAAACATTAGCCAACCTCGGCAAAAACACATTCAGGATTCATCGATACTGATTGGAAAAAATGCTAGCTGACGTCGGCCAGGAAAGATGACCGATCGAGGTTTAAAAAAGAAACATCACCGGATTACGCGTATCGTACATTTTCTAATAGATATCATGCAAATATTATTCTGGTATTGAATACAAAGTTCAATAGACGACATCAGTCGTTGTAAAGTCACAACTGATATTTTTCAGCCGACATTGCGCAATTTTTTTTACAAACGTGATGAGGACATGACCAAGAGCAAGGGCAAGGATCCACTTGAAGGACTTGGAGGACCTATGACAAGGGCTAGAGCAAGGAAAGCCAAGGAAGCTCTTCAACAAGTGTTGTCCATACTATTTGAATACAAGCCCAAGTTTCAAGGAGAAAAGTCCAAGGTTGTGAGTTGTATCATGGCCCAAATGGAGGAGGACTAAATGACACCACTTTATTTCAATTTTAGAGTGTTTAGTTTGTCTAAATAATGGCCCAATCCTTGTAAAGTTGGCTGACCAAAAATATGTTTTGGGTTAATCAACTAAAAGGGCTTTAGTTCAAGTTGTAATAAGGGCCCAATTGGCAACCTAGGCATCAGCCTTTTGGGAGACCAAATGGTGGCTGACTTGTTGGCTGTTGGGGGTGACTTTTGGTTGCCACAATTTCAGTTACACTCAGCCATTAAGTTTGTTTTAATTCCCTAGGTTAATGGCATTAAGTTATTTTAATTCTAGGTTAGTGGGTCATTACTAAAATCTGCTGTAAAGCTTCTATATAAGCTGAACCATTTTATCAATAAACACAAGTTGAGTTTTATTCAGAAAATTAGAGTTTATCTCTTTTATCTTAGTGAGAGTGATTCTCCTAAATTCTTGAGTGATTCAAGAACACCTTGGCTGTATCAAAGGACTTTCACAACCTTTGTGTGTTGCCCTCGCTGGAAAGAGTGATTCTTTCCTTCCTTTCATCATCACCCTTGTTCTTTCAAACCACAATTCCAGAAAATCCACCTCTGCCCAGAATTATCTCGTGGCCATAACTCCCATTTTACGCACTCAAATTAAGTGATTCTTGAGCCTAAATTGAATTTGAAAACGAGACCTTTCACCTCGTTTTGGAATCACCTCATTTGGAGCCCTGTAGCTTCAGTTATTGCCATTTCTATATTTCTGTTCAGCCACCACTTAACCTACGTTTTACCATCCCATTCATCCATTTTATGCCAAGAACCACCTTATTAAGACCCACGAAATTAGCCACCTTATTTTCCATCCTTTCCTTAATCAATTTCCGCATTTTCCATCAAGGTTTAATCCTAGACGATCCTAAGTCAGCCCTTGTGCCATGAGGGTTCATATCACCTATTGATTTAAACCATTAGTCAAACCATTAAGAAATCGAGCCATAGTTACCTCCTCATCTTCTTCAATATTTGCTTGAATCATGAGCACATCCATTTCCTTGAAATACTCCTCAACCCCCTTGTTGCCTTGGGTTAGTTTTTGGAGCTTGAATTTCAAGTCCCTTGAGTAACTAGCCGGAACATACCGCTTCCTCATGATCTTTTTCATCTCCGTCCATGTATCAACCATTGGCTCTTCATTTCTTGCTCTCTCCTTTTGTAGCTTGTTCCACCACACAAGAGCATAGTCGGAAAACTCCGTGGCGGCAAGCTTCACCTTCTGGTCCTCCTCATAGTTGTTGCATGAGAAAACATGCTCTATTTTCATCTCCCACTCAACGTAGGCCTCCGGATCATTCTTTCCTTTAAATGGAGGAATGTTGAGTTTAATACCATCAATTCGGTTTTGTCTAGGAACACCATCATTCCCTCTTCTCCTCCTTTCTTCTTCATTATGATCTCTATTCTCCATTTGATCCAACCTCTCATGGAGCGCATCATCTCGTTGTTTCATTAACCTCTCCAAATGTTGCATCAAAGCTTGCATTTGGAATTGCGAAAGCCCCACTCCATCATTAGGATTAGTACCTGACATCTCAAACAAACAAATCAAACGTAACAAGACAATTATAGTTGCTGTTTGAATACCTCACCCACTCAAGTGTATCACACAATTATGGCTTTTCTCTAATGAAACACTCTTGCCTTTTACCACTCTAATTCCCCTTGAGTTCTTAGGTAATTCAAGAGATTATGGCCACAACAAAGAACAATTCACCAATATGTGTAAGGTAAGGCTAGAGAGACAAGGAACCAAGAAAAATGCTAACAATGTTTTTAGGCACAAATGAAGGAAATAAAATTCAGAATTTAGGAATTCAAGTAACAATCCTTCATGCAACCAATATATTACCTTAAAGAGATTTTTTTTTAAAAGTTCTTCAAGCATGAACCATTCAGCCCAATTTTTTTTTTTTTTAATTTTGCTTATACGAAATTCTGCTTCTTTTTTTTTTTATATAACAAAGAGATCAAAAGGCTTAACTTTTGCAATGGTTCAGCCCAAAAAAAAAAATAATAAAAAAAAAAAAATATATATATATATATATATATATATATATATATATATATATATATATATATATATATATATATATATATATATATATATGAATAAGAAGGTAATATAAATGGCAAAGAGAATAAAGAAGGATGTTACCCAATATTTCCAGCAAAGGAAGTGTTGATGCTAGAACCGGAGCTCTGATACCAAATGATATGAACCCTCATGGCACAAGGGCTGACTTAGGATCGTCTAGGATTAAACCTTGATGGAAAATGCGGAAATTGATTAAGGAAAGGATGGAAAATAAGGTGGTTAATTTCGTGGGTCTTAATAAGGTGGTTTCTGGCATAAAATGGATGAATGGGATGGTAAAACGTAGGTTAAGTGGTGGCTGGACAGAAATATAGAAATGGCAATAACGGAAGCTACAGGGCTCCAAATGAGGTGATTCCAAAACGAGGTGAAAGGTCTCGTTTTGAAATTCAATTTAGGCTCAAGAATGACTTAACTTGAGTGTGTAAAATGGGAGTTATGGTCACGAGATAATTTTGGGCAGAGGTGGATTTTCTGGAATTGTGGTTTGAAAGAACAAGGGTGGAGATGATAGGAAGGAAAGAATCACTCTTTCCAACGAGGGCAACACACAAAGGTTGTGAAAGTCCTTTGATACAGCCAGGGTGTTCTTGAATCACTCAAGAATTTAGGAGAATCACTCTCACTAAGATAAAAGAGATAAACTCTAATTTTCTGAATAAAACTCAACTTGTGTTTATTGATAAAATGGTTCAGCTTATATAGAAGCTTTACAGCAGATTTTAGTAATGACCCACTAACCTAGAATTAAAATAACTTAATGCCATTAACCTAGGGAATTAAAAAAAAACTTAATGGCTGAGTGTAACTGAAATTGTGGCTACCAAAAGTCACCCCCAACAGCCAACAAGTCAGCCACCATTTGGTCTCCCAAAAGGCTGATGCCTAGGTTGCCAATTGGGCCCTTATTACAACTTGAACTAAACCTAACTAAAGCCCTTTTAGTTGATTAACCCAAAACATATTTTTGGTCAGCCAACTTTACAAGGATTGGGCCATTATTTAGACAGACTAAACACTCTAAAATTGAAACAAAGTGGTGTCATTTAGTCCTCCTCCATTTGGGCCATGATACAACTCACAACCTTGGACTTTTCTCCTTGAAACTTGGGCTTGTATTCAAATAGTATGGACAGCACTTGTTGAAGAGCTTCCTTGGCTTTCCTTGCTCTAGCCCTTGTCATAGGTCCTCCAAGTCCTTCAAGTGGATCCTTGCCCTTGCTCTTGGTCATGTCCTCATCATTCTCTCCCTCTTGAGAAGGATTTGTCCTCAAATCGGATTCTCCATCTGCATCAAAAAGAGATAAATCAGAGACATTGAAGGTGGAACTAACATTATACTCACCGGGCAGCTCAACTTTGTAAGCATTGTCATTGATTCTTTCAAGCACTTGAAATGGTCCATCTCCCCTTGGTTGAAGCTTTGATTTCCTTTGTTCCGGAAACCTTTCTTTTCTCATGTGCACCCAAACCCAATCTCCGGGTTCGAAGACAACCTTCTTTCTCCCTTTGTTGGCTTGTTTAGCATAACTTTTATTTTTCCTCTCAATTTGATCTTTGACTCTCTCATGAAGCTTCTTCACATAGTCCGCCTTTGCTTGACCTTCTTTATGCTTAAAAACAGAAACATTAGGCAAAAGATCAAGAGGAGTTAGTGGGTTAAAACCATAAACAACTTCAAAAGGAGAACAATTAGTGGTGCTATGAACAGCTCTATTGTAAGCAAATTCAACATGGGGTAAACAAGCTTCCCAAGTTTTTAAGTTATTCCTCAAAACTGTCCTAAGCAAAGTTCCCAAAGTCCTATTAACAACTTCCGTTTGCCCATCGGTTTGTGGGTGACAAGTGGTTGAAAATAACAATTTAGTGCCCAACTTGCTCCACAAAGTCCTCCAAAAATGCAAATCATCAAGCCTAGGTATAGGATGCCTATATTTAATGGTGATGTTATTAAGGGCTCTATGATGTGAACCTGACTAGGAACGGATCGTTTGATACAGGCTACGAAGGTTTGGATGACGCCACTTCCGGTGAAGGAAGATAAGTCAGGGTAGACGCCACTTCCGGTGAAGGAAGATAAGTCTGGGTAGACGCCACTTCCAGTGAAGGAAGATAAGTCTGGGTAGACGCCACTTCCAATGAAGGAAGATAAGTCTGGGTAGACGCCACAAGGATTACCTTGATAAGTCTGATAATTGGTTCAACCAGGAACCTAGAGAGAAACTCTCACCCAATTTTATCAAATGCCAAAAGTTTTTTTTTTATTGAAAATAAAAACCAATACTTATAGTGTATCTGAACAAAAAGATAAAAATAGACATGGGCCTTCTAAACAGTTTGGGTCAAAATTACAATAAATAAAAATTATAACTAAATAGAACATATTTATTATGGGCCTTCAAATTAATCTGGGCCTTCAGCATCAATTAATAGTCTTGATAGTGTCTCTGCCTCTGGGCCTTCATCCTTCTCCACTCGGGGGCTTTATCCTTCTCCACTTGGGCCTTTAGCCTGTATTTGGCCAGTTTCATGATTCTCATCACTCTACAATCAGAACACATGCGCCATGTCCCATCCTTTTTAGGGACCAAAATCACTGGGACAGCACAAGGACTCATACTATCTCTTACCCAACCTTTGCTAATGAGTTCATCCACTTGTCTTTGAATCTCTTTGGTTTCTTGTGAATTACTATAGGCTGGCCTATTGGGCAAAGAAGCTCCCGGAATGAGATCAATTTGATGCTCAATTCCCCTCAAAGGTGGTAGTCCACTTGGCACATTTGGTGGAAACATGTCATGAAAATCCTGCAAAAGAGTCTTAACACTAGAAGGCACTTCAAAATCATCAAAAGTGTTAGTGGTCAAAATCTGATTTTTGCAAAACAAGATATAGAGTGACTGTTTAGCACGAAACAACCTCTTGACCTCACTTTTTGTGGCTAAATAGCTCTCCCTCACTTCAAGTGTTTCACTCTTCTTTTGTTCACTCTTTTTCCTCTCAAGTGTTTCCCTCTTTTTCTCACTCTCAAGTGTTTTGCTCACCTTTTCTTTTTCTCTTTTCTCTTGAAGAAGTTTTTCTCTCATTTTCTTTTGATCCTCACACACTTCTTGTGGACTCAATGGCTTGAGCACAATCTTTTTGTCTTGGTGCATGAAAGAGATCTTGATGGTGTAACCGTCATGATTGGCTCTTTTATCAAATTGCCATGGTCTCCCCAACAGTAAGTGACTGGCCTCCATAGGAACAACATCACAAAGTACCTTATCATTGTATTTCCCAATGGAAACGTCCACTTCAACTTGCTGCCTCACTTGCACCTCCCCATCCTTACTAAGCCATTGAAGTTTGTATGGCCTAGGATGTGGTTTAGTAGCTAAATTTAGCTTTGACACTAATCTAGCACTAGCCACATTGGTGCAACTACCTCCATCAATGATCACCATGCACACCTTGCCATTGATTAAACATCTAGTGTGAAAGATGTTTTCTCTTTGGCTCTCCTCCTCATGCTTCAATTGACTACCAAGTAACCGCCTAATCATCAACAAATCTCCCTCCGGAGTCTCCTCTTCCTCTACGTACTCACTCTCCTCTTCCTCTTCAACATCAGATTCACTTATATATTCTCCATCTCTAAGAACCATGGACCTTTTGTTAGGGCACTCATAAGCATAGTGTCCTAGGCCTTGGCACTTGAAACACTTCACATCTCTACTCCTTTTAGAGGGTTCCTCTTGGGACTTTGAGCGAGTTTTTGATGGGATAGGTGAGGAACTACTAGAAGTAGCAGCCCCATCTTTCTTACCTTTGTCTTTCCAACTAGAAGAACCAAAGTTGGTAAAACTCCTCTTAGCCACTCCCTTCCTTTTTAATTGTTGCTCCACTTGGATTGCTTTGTGAAGCAAATCATCCATTTCAACAAACTCCTGCAGCTCAACAATATCACGGATATCATTAGTCAAACCATTAAGAAATCGAGCCATAGTTACCTCCTCATCTTCTTCAATATTTGCTTGAATCATGAGCACATCCATTTCCTTGAAATACTCCTCAACCCCCTTGTTGCCTTGGGTTAGTTTTTGGAGCTTGAATTTCAAGTCCCTTGAGTAACTAGCCGGAACATACCGCTTCCTCATGATCTTTTTCATCTCCGTCCATGTATCAACCATTGGCTCTTCATTTCTTGCTCTCTCCTTTTGTAGCTTGTTCCACCACACAAGAGCATAGTCGGAAAACTCCGTGGCGGCAAGCTTCACCTTCTGGTCCTCCTCATAGTTGTTGCATGAGAAAACATGCTCTATTTTCATCTCCCACTCAACGTAGGCCTCCGGATCATTCTTTCCTTTAAATGGAGGAATGTTGAGTTTAATACCATCAATTCGGTTTTGTCTAGGAACACCATCATTCCCTCTTCTCCTCCTTTCTTCTTCATTATGATCTCTATTCTCCATTTGATCCAACCTCTCATGGAGCGCATCATCTCGTTGTTTCATTAACCTCTCCAAATGTTGCATCAAAGCTTGCATTTGGAATTGCGAAAGCCCCACTCCATCATTAGGATTAGTACCTGACATCTCAAACAAACAAATCAAACGTAACAAGACAATTATAGTTGCTGTTTGAATACCTCACCCACTCAAGTGTATCACACAATTATGGCTTTTCTCTAATGAAACACTCTTGCCTTTTACCACTCTAATTCCCCTTGAGTTCTTAGGTAATTCAAGAGATTATGGCCACAACAAAGAACAATTCACCAATATGTGTAAGGTAAGGCTAGAGAGACAAGGAACCAAGAAAAATGCTAACAATGTTTTTAGGCACAAATGAAGGAAATAAAATTCAGAATTTAGGAATTCAAGTAACAATCCTTCATGCAACCAATATATTACCTTAAAGAGATTTTTTTTTAAAAGTTCTTCAAGCATGAACCATTCAGCCCAATTTTTTTTTTTTTTTTTAATTTTGCTTATACGAAATTCTGCTTCTTTTTTTTTTTATATAACAAAGAGATCAAAAGGCTTAACTTTTGCAATGGTTCAGCCCAAAAATATATGAATAAGAAGGTAATATAAATGGCAAAGAGAATAAAGAAGGATGTTACCCAATATTTCCAGCAAAGGAAGTGTTGATGCTAGAACCGGAGCTCTGATACCAAATGATATGAACCCTCATGGCACAAGGGCTGACTTAGGATCGTCTAGGATTAAACCTTGATGGAAAATAAGGTGGTTAATTTCGTGGGTCTTAATAAGGTGGTTTCTGGCATAAAATGGATGAATGGGATGGTAAAACGTAGGTTAAGTGGTGGCTGGACAGAAATATAGAAATGGCAATAACGGAAGCTACAGGGCTCCAAATGAGGTGATTCCAAAACGAGGTGAAAGGTCTCGTTTTGAAATTCAATTTAGGCTCAAGAATGACTTAACTTGAGTGTGTAAAATGGGAGTTATGGTCACGAGATAATTTTGGGCAGAGGTGGATTTTCTGGAATTGTGGTTTGAAAGAACAAGGGTGGAGATGATAGGAAGGAAAGAATCTCTCTTTCCAACGAGGGCAACACACAAAGGTTGTGAAAGTCCTTTGATACAGCCAGGGTGTTCTTGAATCACTCAAGAATTTAGGAGAATCACTCTCACTAAGATAAAAGAGATAAACTCTAATTTTCTGAATAAAACTCAACTTGTGTTTATTGATAAAATGGTTCAGCTTATATAGAAGCTTTACAGCAGATTTTAGTAATGACCCACTAACCTAGAATAAAAATAACTTAATGCCATTAACCTAGGGAATTAAAAAAAAACTTAATGGCTGAGTGTAACTGAAATTGTGGCAACCAAAAGTCACCCCCAACAGCCAACAAGTCAGCCACCATTTGGTCTCCCAAAAGGCTGATGCCTAGGTTGCCAATTGGGCCCTTATTACAACTGGAACTAAACCTAACTAAAGCCCTTTTAGTTGATTAACCCAAAACATATTTTTGGTCAGCCAACTTTACAAGGATTGGGCCATTATTTAGACAGACTAAACACTCTAAAATTGAAACAAAGTGGTGTCATTTAGTCCTCCTCCATTTGGGCCATGATACAACTCACAACCTTGGACTTTTCTCCTTGAAACTTGGGCTTGTATTCAAATAGTATGGACAGCACTTGTTGAAGAGCTTCCTTGGCTTTCCTTGCTCTAGCCCTTGTCATAGGTCCTCCAAGTCCTTCAAGTGGATCCTTACCCTTGCTCTTGGTCATGTCCTCATCATTAATGTAGGTCGGCTAGGTTTTTTCGTTCGAGCTCAACCGAAGTTGTGTTTCGGCCGACACCGGCATGTTTTCATTTGCTTGGCAAGGAAAACATTAGTCAACCTCGGCAAAAACACATGCAGGATTCACCGATACTGATCGGAAAAAATGCTAGCCGACGTCGGCCAGGAAAGATGACCGATCGAGGTTTAAAAAAGAAACATCACCGGATTACGCGGATCGAACATTTTCTAATTGATAACATCCAAATATTATTCAGGGATTGAATACAAAATACAATAGACGACATCGGCCATTGTAAAGCCACGACTGATATTTTTCAGCCAACATTGCGCAATGTTTTTTACAAACGTTGACCGACAATATTTTTTTATGGTAAAAGATGCTTTTTTGTTCGGTGTTCCCATAAATATTTACAATGTAGGTCGGCTAGGTTTTTTTGTTCGAGCTCAACCGAAGTTTTGTTTCGGCCGACAGCGGCATGTTTTCATTTGATTGGCAAGGAAAACATTAGCCAACCTCGGCAAAAACACATGCAGCATTCACCGACACTGAACGGAAAAAATGCTAGCCGACGTCGGCCAGGAAAGATGACCGATCGAGTTTAAAAAAAGAAACATCACCGAATTACGCAGATCGAACATTTTCTAATTGATATCATCCAAATATTATTCAGGGATTGAATACAAAATACAATAGACGACATCGGCCATTGTAAAGCCACGACTGATATTTTTCAGCCAACATTGCGCAATTTTTTTTACAAACGTTGGCCGATAATATTTTTTTACGGTAAAGGATGATTTTTTGTTCGGTGTTGCCGTAAATATTTACAATGTAGGTCGGCTAGGTTTTTTCGTTCGAGCTCAACCAAAGTTGTGTTTCGGCCGACACCGGCATGTTTTCATTTGCTTTAGTCAACCGCGGCAAAAACACATGCAGGATTCACCGATACTGATCGGAAAAAATGCTAGCCGACGTCGGCCAGGAAAGATGACCGATCGAGGTTTAAAAAAGAAACATCACCGGATTACGCGTATCGAACATTCTCTAATAGATATCATGCAAATATTATTCAGGTATTGAATACAAAGTTCAATAGACGACATCAGTCGTTGTAAAGTCACAACTGATATTTTTCAGCCGACATTGCGCAATTTTTTTTACAAACGCTGGCCGATAATATTTTTTTACGGTGGAGGATGTTTTTTTGTTCGGTGTTGCCGTAAATATTTACAATGTAGGTCGGCTAGGTTTTTTCGTTCGAGCTCAACCGAAGTTGTGTTTCGGCCGACACCGGCATGTTTTCATTTGCTTGGCAAGGAAAACATTAGTCAACCTCTGCAAAAACACATGCAGGATTCACCGATACTGATCGGAAAAAATGCTAGCCGACGTCGGCCAGGAAAGATGACCGATCGAGGTTTAAAAAAGAAACATCACCGGATTACGCGGATCGAACATTTTCTAATTGATATCATCCAAATATTATTCAGGGATTGAATACAAAATACAATAGACGACATCGGCCATTGTAAAGCCACGACTGATATTTTTCAGCCAACATTGCGCAATGTTTTTTACAAACGTTGGCCGATAATATTTTTTTACGGTAAAAGATGCTTTTTTGTTCGGTGTTCCCATAAATATTTACAGTGTAGGTCGGCTAGATTTTTTCGTTCGAGCTCAACCGAAGTTTTGTTTCGGCCGACACCGGCATGTTTTCATTTGATTGGCAAGGAAAACATTAGCCAACCTCGGCAAAAACACATGCAGCATTCACCGATACTGATCGGAAAAAATGCTAGCCGACGTCGGCCAGGAAAGATGACCGATCGAGGTTTAAAAAAGAAACATCACCGGATTACGCGTATCGAACATTCTCTAATAGATATCATGCAAATATTAATCAGGTATTGAATACAAAGTTCAATAGACGACATCAGTCGTTGTAAAGTCACAACTGATATTTTTCAGCCGACATTGCGCAATTTTTTTTACAAACGCTGGCCGATAATATTTTTTTACGGTAGACGATGCTTTTTTGTTCGGTGTTGCCGTAAATATTTACAATGTAGGTCGGCTAGGTGTTTTCATTCGAGCCCAACCGAAGTTGTGTTTCGGCCGACACCGGCATGTTTTCATTTGCTTGGCAAGGAAAACATTAGTCAACCTCGGCAAAAACACATGCAGGATTCACCGATACTGATCGGAAAAAATGCTAGCCGACGTCGGCCAGGAAAGATGACCGATCGATGTTTAAAAAAGAAACATCACCGGATTACGCGTATCGCACATTCTCTATTAGATATCATGCAAATATTATTCAGGTATTGAATACAAAGTTCAATAGACGACATCAGTCGTTGTAAAGTCACAACTGATATTTTTCAGCCGACATTGCACAATTTTTTTTACAAACGCTGGCCGATAATATTTTTTTACGGTAGAGGATGCTTTTTTGTTCGGTGTTGCCGTAAATATTTACAATGTAGGTCGGCTAGGTGTTTTCATTCGAGCCCAACCGAAGTTGTGTTTCGGCCGACACCGGCATGTTTTCATTTGCTTGGCAAGGAAAACATTAGTCAACCTCGGCTAAAACACATGCAGGATTCACCGATACTGATCGGAAAAAATGCTAGCCGACGTCGGCTAGGAAAGATGACCGATCGAGGTTTAAAAAAGAAACATCACCGGATTACGCGATTCGAACATTTTCTAATAGACATCATCCAAATATTATTCAGGGATTGAATACAAAGTACAATAGACGATATCGGCCGTTGTAAAGCGACGACTGATATTTTTCAGCCGACATTGCGCAAATTTTTTGACAAACGCTGGCCGATAATATTTTTTTACAGTAGAGGATGCTTTTTTGTTCAGTGTTGCCGTAAATATTTACAATGTAGGTCGGCTAGGTTTTTTCGTTCGAGCTCAACCGAAGTTGTGTGTGGGCCGACACCGGCTTGTTTTCTTTTGCTTGGCAAGGAAAACATTAGCCAACCTGGGAAAAAACACATGTAGTATTCACCGATACTGAACGGAAAAAATGCTAGCCGATGTCGGTCAGGAAAGATGACCGATCGAGATTTAAAAAAGAAACATCACCGGATTACGCGGATCGAACACTTTCTAATAAATATCATCCAAATATTATTCAGGGATTGAATACAAATTACAATAGACGACATCGGCCGTTGTAAAGCCACGACTGATATTTTTCAGCCAACATTGCGCAATTTTTTTTACAAACGTTGGCCGATAATATTTTTTTACGGTAGAGTATGTTTTTTTGTTCGGTGTTGCCGTAAATATTTACAATGTAGGTCGGCTAGGTTTTTTCGTTCGAGCTCAACCGAAGTTGTGTTTCGGCCGACACCGGCATGTTTTCATTTGATTGGCAAGGAAAACATTAGCCAACCTCGGCAAAAAAACATGCAGGATTCACCGATACTGATCGGAAAAAATGCTAGCCGACGTCGGCCAGGAAAGATGACTGATCGAGGTTTAAAAAAGAAACATCACCGGATTACGCGGATCGAACATTTTCTAATAGATATCATCCAAATATTATTCAGGTATTGAATACAAAATACAATAGACGACATCGGCCGTTGTAAAGCCACGACTGATATTTTTCAGCCAACATTGCGCAATTTTTTTAACAAACGTTGGCCAATAATATTTTCTTACGGTAGAGGATGCTTTTTTGTTCGGTGTTGCCGTAAATATTTACAATTTAGGTCGGCTAGGTATTTTCGTTCGAGCTCAACCGAAGTTGTGTTTCGGCCGACACCGGCTTGTTTTCATTTGCTTGGCAAGGAAAACATTATTCAACCTCGGCAAAAACACATGATGGATTGACCGATACTGATCGGAAAAAATCTAGCCGACGTCGGCCAGGAAAGATGACCGATCGAGGTTTAAAAAAGAAACATCACCGGATTACGCGTATCGAACATTTTCCAATAGACATCATCCAAATATTATTCAGGGATTGAATACAAAATACAATAGACGACATCGGCCGTTGTAAAGCCACGACTGATATTTTTCAGCCAACATTGCGCAATTTTTTTTACAAACGTTGGCCGATAATATTTTTTTACGGTAAAGGATGCTTTTTTGTTCGGTGTTGCCGTAAATATTTACAATGTAGGTCGGCTAGGTTTTTTCGTCAAGCTCAACCGAAGTTGTGTTTCGGCCGACACCGGTATGTTTTAATTTGCTTGGCAAGGAAAACATTAGTCAACCTCGGCAAAAACACATGCAGGATTAACCGATACTGATCGGAAAAAATGTTAGCCGACGTCGGCCAGCAAAGATGACCGATCGAGGTTTAAAAAAAAAACATCACCGGATTACGCGGACCAAACATTTTCAAATAGATATCATCCAAATATTATTCAGGGATTGAATACAAAGTACAATAGACGACATCGGCCGTTGTAAACGCACGACTTATATTTTTCAGCCAACATTGCGAAATTTTTTTGACAAACGCTGGCCGATAATATTTTTTATAGTAGAGGATGCTTTTTTATTCGGTGTTGCCGTAAATATTTACAATGTATGTCGGCTAGGTTTTTTCGTTCGAGCTCAACCGAAGTTGTGTTTCGGCCGACACCGGCATGTTTTCATTTGCCTAGCAAGGAAAACATTAGCCAACCTCGGCAAAAACACATGCAGGATTCACCGATACTGATCGGAATAAATGCTAGCCGACACCGGACAGGAAAGATGACCGATCGAGGTTTAAAAAAGAAACATCACCGGATTACGCGGATCGAGCATTTTCTAATAGACATCATCCAAATATTATTCAGGGATTGAATACAAAGTACAATAGACGACATCGCCCGTTGTAAAGCCACGACTGATATTTTTCAGCCGACATTGCGCCATTTTTTTTTACAAACGCTGGCCGATAATATTTTTTTACGGTAGAGGATGCTTTTTTATTCGGTGTTGCCGTAAATATTTACAATGTTGGTCGGCCAGGTTTTTTCGTTCGAGCTCAACCGAAGTTGTGTTTCGGCCGACACCGACATGTTTTCATTTGCTTGACAAGGAAAACATTAGCGAACCTCGGCAAAAACACATGCAGGATTCACCGATACTGATCGGAAAAAATGCTAGCCGACGTCGGCCAGGAAAGATGATCGATCGAGGTTTAAAAAAGAAACATCACCGGATTACGCGGATAGAACATTTTCTAATAGATATCATGGAAATATTATTCAGGTATTGAATACAAAGTTCAATAGACGACATCAGTCGTTGTAAAGGCACGACTGATATTTTTCAGCCGACATTGCGCAATTTTTTTTACAAACACTGGCCGATAATACTTTTTTACGGTAGAGGATGCTTTTATTTTCGGTGTTGCCGTAAATATTTACAATGTAGGTTGGCTAGGTTTTTTCGTTCGAGCTCAACCGAAGTTGTGTTTTGGCCGACACCGGCTTTTTTTCATTTGCTTGGCAAGGAAAACATTATCCAACCTCGGAAAAAACACATGTAGGATTCACCAATACTAATCGAAAAAAATTGATGTGAACCTGAGTAGGAGCGGATCGTTTGTTACAGGCTACGAAGATTTGGATGACGCCACTTCCGGTGAAGGAAGATAAGTAAGGGTAGACGCCACTTCCGGTGAAGGAAGATAAGTCGGGGTAGACGCCACTTCCGGTAAAGGAAGATAAGTCTGGGTAGACGCCACTTCCGGTGAAGGAAGATAAGTCTGGGTAGACGCCACAAGGATTACCTTGATAAGTCTGATATTGGTTCAACAAGGAACCCAGAGACAAACTCTCACCCAATTTTATCAAAATGCCAAAAGTTTTTTTTATTGAAAATAAAAACCAATACTTATAGTGTATCTGAACAAAAAGATAAAATTAGACATGGGCCTTCTAAACAGGTTGGGCCAAAATTACAATAAATAAAAATTATAACTAAAAACATATTTAACTTGGGCCTTCAAATTAGTTTGGGCCTTCAACAACAATTAATTGTCTTGATAGTGTCTCTGCCTCTGGGCCTTCAACCTTTTCCACTTGGGCCTTCATCCTTCTCCACTTGGGCCTTCATCCTTCTCCACTCGGGGGCTTTGTCCTTCTCCACTTAGGCCTTCTTCCTTCTCCACTTGGGCCTTTAGCCTGTATTTGGCCAGTTTCGTGATTCTCATAAAAAATGTTAGCCGAGGTCGGCCAGGAAAGATGACCGATCGAGGTTTAAAAAAAAAACATCACCGGATTACACGGATCGAGCATTTTCTAATGGACATCAACCAAATATTATTCATGGATTGAATACAAAGTACAATAGACGACATCGGCCGTTGTAAACCCACGACTGATATTTTTCAGCCGACATTGCGCCATTTTTTTTACAAACGCTGGCCGATAATATTTTTTTACGGTAGAGGATGCTTTTTTGTTCAGTGTTGCCGTAAATATTTACAATGTAGGTCGGCTAGGTTTTTTCGTTCGAGCTCAACCGAAGTTGTGTTTCGGCCGACACCGGCATGTTTTCATTTGCTTGGCAAGGAAAACATTAGCCAACCTCGGCCAAAACACATGCAGGATACACCGATACTGATCGTAATAAATGCTAGCCGACGTCGGCCAGGAAAGATGACCGATCGAGGTTTAAAAATGAAACATCACCGGATTACGCGGATAGAACATTTTCTAATAGACATCATCCAAATATTATTCAGGGATTGAATACAAATTTCAATAGACGACATCGGCCGTTGTAAACTGATGAGGACATGACCAAGAGCAAGGGCAAGGATCCACTTGAAGGACTTGGAGGACCTATGACAAGGGCTAGAGCAAGGAAATCCAAGGAAGCTCTTCAACAAGTGCTGTCCATACTGTTTGAATACAAGCCCAAGTTTCAAGGAGAAAAGTCCAAGGTTGTGAGTTGTATCATGGCCCAAATGGAGGAGGACTAAATGACACCACTTTGTTTCAATTTTAGAGTGTTTAGTTTGTCTAAATAATGGCCCAATCCTTGTAAAGTTGGCTGACCAAAAATATGTTTTGGGTTAATCAACTAAAAGGGCTTTAGTTAGGTTTAGTTCAAGTTGTAATAAGGGCCCAATTGGCAACCTAGGCATCAGCCTTTTGGGAGACCAAATGGTGGCTGACTTGTTGGCTGTTGGGGGTGACTTTTGGTTGCCACAATTTCAGTTACACTCAGCCATTAAGTTTTTTTAATTCCCTAGGTTAATGGCATTAAGTTATTTTAATTCTAGGTTAGTGGGTCATTACTAAAATCTGCTGTAAAGCTTCTATATAAGCTGAACCATTTTATCAATAAACACAAGTTGAGTTTTATTCAGAAAATTAGAGTTTATCTCTTTTATCTTAGTGAGAGTGATTCTCCTAAATTCTTGAGTGATTCAAGAACACCCTGGCTGTATCAAAGGACTTTCACAACCTTTGTGTGTTGCCCTCGCTGGAAAGAGTGATTCTTTCCTTCCTATCATCTCCACCCTTGTTCTTTCAAACCACAATTCCAGAAAATCCACCTCTGCCCAAAATTATCTCGTGACCATAACTCCCATTTCACACACTCAAATTAAGTGATTCTTGAGCCTAAATTGAATTTCAAAACGAGACCTTTCACCTCGTTTTGGAATCACCTCATTTGGAGCCCTGTAGCTTCCGTTATTTCCATTTCTATATTTCTGTCCAGCCACCACTTAACCTACGTTTTACCATCCCATTCATCCATTTTATGCCAGAAACCACCTTATTAAGACCCACGAGATTAACCACCTTATTTTCCATCCTTTCCTTAATCAATTTCCGCATTTTCCATCAAGGTTTAATCCTAGACGATCCTAAGTCAGCCCTTGTGCCATGAGGGTAGAGGATGCTTTTTTGTTCGGTGTTGCCGTAAATATTTACAATGTAGGTCGGCTAGGTTTTTTCGGTCGAGCTCAACCGAAGTTGTGTTTCGGCCGACACCGGCATGTTTTCATTTGCTTGGCAAGGAAAACATTAGCCAACCTCGGCAAAAACAAATGCAGGATACACCGATACTGATCGGAATAAATGCTAGCCGACGTCGGCCAGGAAAAATGACCGATCGAGGTTTAAAAATGAAACATCACCGGATTACGCGGATCGAACATTTTCTAATAGATATCATCCAAATATTATTCAGGGATTGAATACAAAATACAATAGACGACATCAGTCGTTGTAAAGGCACGACTGATATTTTTCAGTCGACATTGCGCAATTTTTTTTACAAACGTTGGCCGATAATATTTTTTTACGGTACAGGATGCTTTTTTGTTCGGTGTTGCCGTAAATATTTACAATGTAGGTCGGCTAGGTTTTTTCGTTCGAGCTCAACCGAAGTTGTGTTTCGGCCAACACCGGCATGTTTTCATTTGCTTGGCAAGGAAAACATTAGCCAACCTCGGCAAAAACAAATGCGGATAGAACATTTTCTAATAGATATCATGCAAATATTATTCAGGTATTGAATACAAAGTTCAATAGACGACATCAATCATTGTAAAGGCACGACTGCTATTTTTCAGCCGACATTGCGCAATTTTTTTTACAAACGCTGGCTGATAATATTTTTTTACGGTAGAGGATTCTTTTTTGTTCGGTGTTGCCGTAAATATTTAGAATGTAGGTCGGCTAGGTTTTTTCGTTCGAGCTCAACCGAAGTTGTGTTTCGGCCGACACCGGCATGTTTTCATTTTCTTGGCAAGGAAAACATTAGCCAACCTCGGCAAAAACAAATGCAGGATTCACCGATACTGTTCGGAATAAATGGTAGCCGACGTCGGCCAGGAAAAATGACCGATCGAGGTTTAAAAATGAAACATCACCGGATTACGCGGATCGAACATTTTCTAATAGACATCATCCAAATATTATTCAGTGATTGAATACAAAATACAATACACGACATCGGCCGTTGTAAACCCACGACTGATATTTTTGAGCCAACATTGCGCAATTTTTCTTACAAACATTGGCCGATAATATTTTTTTACGGTAGAGGATGCTTTTTTGTTCGGTGTTGCCGTAATTATTTACAATGTAGTTCGGCTAGGTTTTTTCGTTCGAGCTCAACCGAAGTTGTGTTTCGGCCGACACCGGCATGTTTTCATTTGCTTGGCAAGGAAAACATTAGCCAACCTCGGCAAAAACAAATGCAGGATACAGCGATACTGATCGGAATAAATGCTAGCCGACGTCGACCAGGAAAAATGACCGATCGAGGTTTAAAAATGAAACATCACCGGATTACGCGGATCGAACATTTTCTAATAGATATCATCCAAATATTATTCTGGGATTGAATACAAAATACAATAGACGACATCAGTCGTTGTAAAGGCACGACTGATATTTTTCAGTCGACATTGCGCAATTTTTTTTACAAACGCTGGCCGATAATATTTTTTTATGGTACAGGATGCTTTTTTGTTCGGTGTTGCCGTAAATAATTACAATGTAGGTCGGCTAGGTTTTTTCGTTCGAGCTCAACCGAAGTTGTGTTTCGGCCGACACCGGCATGTTTTCATTTGCTTGGCAAGGAAAACATTAGCCAACCTTGGCAAAAACAAATGCAGGATACACCGATACTGATCGGAATAAATGCTAGCCGATGTCGGCCAAGAAAAATGACCGATCGAGGTTTAAAAATGAAACATCACCGGATTACGCGGATCGAACATTTTCTAATAGATATCATCCAAATATTATTCAGGGATTGAATACAAAATACCATAGACGACATCAGTCGTTGTAAAGGCACGACTGTTATTTTTCAGCCGACATTGCGGAATTTTTTTTACAAACGCTGGCCGATAATATTTTTTTACGGTAGAGGATGCTTTTTTGTTCGGTGTTGCCGTAAATATTTACAATGTAGGTCGGCTAGGTTTTTTCGTTCGAGCTCAACCGAAGTTGTGTTTCGGCCGACACCGGCATGTTTTCATTTGCTTGGCAAGGAAAACATTAGCCAACCTCGGCAAAAACAAATGCAGGATACACCGATACTGATCGTAATAAATGCTAGCCGACGTCGGCCAGGAAAAATGACCGATCGAGGTTTAAAATTGAAGCATCACCGGATTACGCGGATCGAACATTTTCTAATAGATATCATCCAAATATTATTCAGGGATTGAATACAAAATACAATAGACAACATCGGCCGTTATAACCCACGACTGATATTTTTCAGCCAATATTGCGCAATTGTTTTTACAAACCACGCCGATAATATTTTTTACTGTAGAGGATGCTTTTTTTCGGTTTTGCCGTAAATATTTTCAATTTAGGTCGTCTAGGTTTTTTCGTTTGAGCTCAACCGAAGTTGTGTTTCGGCCGACACCGGCATGTTTTCATTTGCTTGGCAAGGAAAACAGTAGCCAACCTCGGCAAAAACACATGCAGGATTCACCGATACTGATCGGAATAAATGCTAGCCGACGTCGGCCAGGAAAGATGACCGATCGAGGATTAAAAATGAAACATCACCGGATTACGCTGATATGAACCCTCATGGCACAAGGGCTGACTTAGGATCGTCTAGGATTAAACCTTGATGGAAAATGCGGAAATTGATTAAGGAAAGGATGGAAAATAAGGTTGTTAATTTCGTGGGTCTTAATAAGGTGGTTTCTGGCATAAAATGGATGAATGGGATGGTAAAACGTAGGTTTAGTGGTGGCTGGACAGAAGTATAGAAATGGTAATAACGGAAGCTACAGGGCTCCAAATGAGGTGATTCCAAAACGAGGTGAAAGGTCTCGTTTTGAAATTTAATTTAGGCTCAAGAATCACTTAATTTGAGTGCGTAAAATGGGAGTTATGGCCACGAGATAATTCTGGGCAGAGGTGGATTTTCTGGAATTGTGGTTTGAAAGAACAAAGGTGAAGGTGAAAGGAAGGAAAGAATCACTCTTTCCAGCGAGGGCAACACACAAAGATTGTGAAAGTCCTTTGATACAGCCAGGGTGTTCTTGAATCACTCAAGAATTTAGGAGAATCACTCTCACTAAGATAAAAGAGATAAACTCTAATTTTCTGAATAAAACTCAACTTGTGTTTATTGATAAAATGGTTCAGCTTATATAGAAGCTTTACAGCAGATTTTAGTAATGACCCACTAACCTAGAATTAAAATAACTTAATGCCATTAACCTAGGGAATTAAAAAAACTTAATGGCTGAGTGTAACTGAAATTGTGGCAACCAAAAGTCACCCCCAACAGCCAACAAGTCAGCCACCATTTGGTCTCCCAAAAGGCTGATGCCTAGGTTGCCAATTGGGCCCTTATTACAACTTGAACTAAACCTAACTAAAGCCCTTTTAGTTGATTAACCCAAAACATATTTTTGGTCAGCCAACTTTACAAGGATTGGGCCATTATTTAGACAAACTAAACACTCTAAAATTGAGACAAAGTGGTGCCATTTAGTCCTCCTCCATTTGGGCCATGATACAACTCACAACCTTGGACTTTTCTCCTTGAAACTTGGGCTTGTATTCAAATAGTATGGACAGCACTTGTTGAAGAGCTTCCTTGGCTTTCCTTGCTCTAGCCCTTGTCATAGGCCCTCCAAGTCCTTCAAGTGGATCCTTGCCCTTGCTCTTGGTCATGTCCTCATCATTCTCTCCCTCTTGAGAAGGATTTGTCCTCAAATCAGATTCTCCATCTGCATCAAAAAGAGATAAATCAGAGACATTGAAGGTGGAACTAACATTATACTCACCGGGCAGCTCAACTTTGTAAGCATTGTCATTGATTCTTTCAAGCACTTGAAATGGTCCATCTCCCCTTGGTTGAAGCTTTGATTTCCTTTGTTCCGGAAACCTTTCTTTTCTCATGTGCACCCAAACCCAATCTCCGGGTTCGAAGACAACCTTCTTTCTCCCTTTGTTGGCTTGTTTAGCATAACTTTTATTTTTCCTCTCAATTTGATCTTTGACTCTCTCATGAAGCTTCTTCACATAGTCCGCCTTTGCTTGACCTTCTTTATGCTTAAAAACAGAAACATTAGGCATAGGCAAAAGATCAAGAGGAGTTAGTGGATTAAAACCATAAACAACTTCAAAAGGAGAACAATTAGTGGTGCTATGAACAGCTCTATTGTAAGCAAATTCAACATGGGGTAAACAAGCTTCCCAAGTTTTTAAGTTCTTCCTCAAAACTGTCCTAAGCAAAGTTCCCAAAGTCCTATTAACAACTTCCGTTTGCCCATCGGTTTGTGGGTGACAAGTGGTTGAAAATAACAATTTAGTGCCCAACTTGCTCCACAAAGTCCTCCAAAATTTTTTTAGGAACTTAGAGTCCCTATCACTAACAATGCTCCTTGGCAGACCATGGAGTCTCACAATCTCCTTGAAAAACAAATCAGCCACATGGGAAGCATCATCAACTTTTTTACATGGAATAAAATGAGCCATTTTAGAAAACCTATCAACAACCACAAAAATGGAATCTCTACCATTGCTTGTTTTTGGCAGCCCCAAAACAAAATCCATGGATAAATCAATCCAAGGATACTCCGGAATTGGCAATGGAGTATACAATCCATGAGGCTTTACCTTAGACTTTGCCTTTTTACATACAATGCAATGTTCACAAAATTTCTGCACATCCTTTTTCATATGAGGCCAATAAAAATGTTCTTGTAATGTTTCTAGAGTCTTTTGGACCCCAAAATGCCCCATTAAACCTCCTTCATGTGCTTCACAAACAAGCAAATTTCTAGTAGAACATTTAGGCACACACAATTTGTTTTCTTTGAAAAGAAAGCCTTCATGTCTAAAGAAACCATTTTCTGAAAATTTTTCACAATTTTTAAAAATTTCTCCAAAAGTTTCATCATTTTCATACATGCTTTTCAAACATTCAAGACCAATCAATTTTGTTTCAAGCATAGAAAGTAATGCATGACGCCGAGAAAGAGCATCAGCAACAATATTACCTTTTCCCTTTTTATGTTTGATAACATAAGGGAATTGCTCTAGGAATTCCACCCACTTCGCATGCCTTTTGTTAAGCTTGCCTTGCCCCTTGATATATTTGAGGGACTCATGGTCACTATGAATGACAAATTCCTTGGGATAAAGGTAGTGTTGCCATGTTTTCAAAGCCCGTACTAAGGCATACAACTCCTTATCATAAGTTGAATAGTTAAGGGTAGGACCACTTAACTTTTCACTAAAATAAGCAATTGGATGGCCTTCTTGCATCAACACAGCCCCAATCCCAACATTTGAAGCATCACACTCAATTTCAAAAGATTTTTGAAAGTTTGGCAACGCAAGTATGGGTGCATTAGTTAGCTTTTCCTTAAGAACATTGAAAGCTTCTTCTTGTTTCTCTCCCCATTTGAAACCAGCATTTTTCTTGAGCACTTCATTGAGAGGTGCTGCCAATGTGCTAAAATCCTTCACAAATCGTCTATAAAAACTTGCTAAGCCATGAAAACTCCTCACCTCGGTCACGGACTTAGGTGTAGGCCATTCTTGAATAGCCCTAACCTTCTCCTCATCAACTTGCACTCCTTTTGAACTCACAACAAAACCAAGAAACACAACATGGTTAGTACAAAAGATGCATTTTTCAAGATTGGCATACAATTGTTCTTCTCTAAGCACAGTCAAGACAGATTTTAAATGATCAATATGCAAATCAAGTGAAGTGCTATAGATAAGAATATCATCAAAGTACACCACAACGAACTTTCCTATGAACTCTCTCAAGATATGGTTCATTAGTCTCATGAAAGTGCTAGGAGCGTTAGTTAGGCCAAAAGGTATAACCAACCATTCATACAAACCATATTTTGTTTTAAAAGCAGTTTTCCATTCATCCCCTTCTCTAATCCTAATTTGATTGTATCCACTTTTTAAATCGATTTTAGAGAAGTAACATGCACCATGCAATTCATCAAGCAAATCATCAAGCCTAGGTATAGGATGCCTATATTTAATGGTGATGTTATTAAGGGCTCTACAATTAGAACACATGCGCCATGTCCCATCCTTTTTAGGGACCAAAATCACTGGGACAGCACAAGGACTCATACTATCTCTTACCCAACCTTTGCTAATGAGTTCATCCACTTGTCTTTGAATCTCTTTGGTTTCTTGTGGATTACTTCTATAGGCTGGCCTATTGGGCAAAGAAGCTCCCGGAATGAGATCAATTTGATGCTCAATTCCCCTCAAAGGTGGTAGTCCATTTGGCACATTTGGTGGAAACATGTCTTGAAAATCCTGCAAAAGAGTTTTAACACTAGAAGGCACTTCAAAATCATCAAAAGTGTTAGTGGTCAAAATCTGATTTTTGCAACACAAGATATATAGTGACTGTTTAGCACGAAACAACCTCTTGACCTCACTTTTTGTGGCTAAATAGCTCTCCCTCACTTCAAGTGTTTCACTCTTCTTTTGTTCACTCTTTTTCCTCTCAAGTGTTTCCCTCTTTTTCTCACTCTCAAGTGTTTTGCTCACTTTTTCTTTTTCTCTTTTCTCTTGAAGAAGTTTTTCTCTCATTTTCTTTTGATCCTCACACACTTCTTGTGGACTCAATGGCTTGAGCACAATCTTTTTGTCTTGGTGCATGAAAGAGATCTTGTTGGTGTAACCGTCATGATTGGCTCTTTTATCAAATTGCCAAGGTCTCCCCAAAAGTAAGTGACTGGCCTCCATAGGAACAACATCACAAAGTACCTTATCATTGTATTTCCCAATGGAAACGTCCGCTTCAACTTGCTGCCTCACTTGCACCTCCCCATCCTTACTAAGCCATTGAAGTTTGTATGGCCTAGGATGTGGTTTAGTAGCTAAATTTAGCTTTGACACTAATCTAGCACTAGCCACATTGGTGCAACTACCTCCATCAATGATCACCATGCACACCTTGCCATTGATTAAACATCTAGTGTGAAAGATGTTTTCTCTTTGGCTCTCCTCCTCATGCTTCAATTGACCACCAAGTAACCGCCTAATCATCAACAAATCTCCCTCCGGAGTCTCCTCTTCCTCTACGTACTCACTCTCCTCTTCTTCTTCAACATCAGATTCACTTATATATTCTCCATCTCTAAGAACCATGGACCTTTTGTTAGGGCACTCATAAGCATAGTGTCCTAGGCCTTGGCACTTGAAACACTTCACATCTCTACTCCTTTTAGAAGGTTCCTCTTGGGACTTTGAGCGAGTTTTTGATGGGATAGGTGTGGAACTACTAGAAGTAGCAGCCCCATCTTTCTTACCTTTGTCTTTCCAACTAGAAGAACCAAAGTTGGTAAAACTCCTCTTAGCCACTCCCTTCCTTTTTAATTGTTGCTCCACTTGGATTGCTTTGTGAAGCAAATCATCCATTTCAACAAACTCCTGCAGCTCAACAATATCACGGATATCATTAGTCAAACCATTAAGAAATCGAGCCATAGTTACCTCCTCATCTTCTTCAATATTTGCTTGAATCATGAGCACATCCATTTCCTTGAAATACTCCTCAACCCCCTTGTTGCCTTGGGTTAGTTTTTGGAGCTTGAATTTCAAGTCCCTTGAGTAACTAGCCGGCACATACCGCTTCCTCATGATCTTTTTCATCTCCGTCCATGTATCAACCATTGGCTCTTCATTTCTTGCTCTCTCCTTTTGTAGCTTGTTCCACCACACAAGAGCATAGTCGGAAAACTCCGTGGCGGCAAGCTTCACCTTCTGGTCCTCCTCATAGTTGTTGCATGAGAAAACATGCTCTATTTTCATCTCCCACTCCAAGTAGGCCTCCGGATCATTCTTTCCTTTAAATGGAGGAATGTTGAGTTTAATACCATCAATTCGGTTTTGTCTAGGAACACCATCATTCCCTCTTCTCCTCCTTTCTTCTTCATTATGATCTCTATTCTCCATTTGATCCAACCTCTCATGGAGCGCATCATCTCGTTGTTTCATTAACCTCTCCAAATGTTGCATCAAAGCTTGCATTTGGAATTGCGAAAGCCCCACTCCATCATTAGGATTAGTACCTGACATCTCAAACAAACAAATCAAACGTAACAAGACAATTATAGTTGCTGTTTGAATACCTCACCCACTCAAGTGTATCACACAATTATGGCTTTTCTCTAATGAAACACTCTTGCCTTTTACCACTCTAATTCCCCTTGAGTTCTTAGGCAATTCAAGAGATTATGGCCACAACAAAGAACAATTCACCAATATGTGTAAGGTAAGGCTAGAGAGACAAGGAAAAGGTTAACCATGTTTTTAGGCACAAATGAAGGAAATAAAATTCAGAATTTAGGAATTCAAGTAACAATCCTTCATGCAACCAATATATTACCTTAAAGAGATTTTTTTTTAAAGTTCTTCAAGCATGAACCATTCAGCCCAATTTTTTTTTTTAATTTTGCTTATACGAAATTCTGCTTCTTTTTTTTTTTTTTATAACAAAGAGATCAAAAGGCTTAACTTTTGCAATGGTTCAGCCTAAAAAAAAATATGAACAAGAAGGTAATATAAATGGCAAAGAGAATAAAGAAGGATGCTACCCAATATTTCCAACAAAGGAAATGTTGATCCTAGAACCAGGCTCTGATACCAAATGATATGAACCCTCATGGCACAAGGGCTGACTTAGGATCGTCTAGGATTAAACCTTGATGGAAAATGCGGAAATTGATTAAGGAAAGGATGGAAAATAAGGTGGTTAATTTCGTGGGTCTTAATAAGGTGGTTTCTGGCATAAAATGGATGAATGGGATGGTAAAACGTAGGTTAAGTGGTGGCTGGACAGAAATATAGAAATGGTAATAACGGAAGCTACAGGGCTCCAAATGAGGTGATTCCAAAACGAGGTGAAAGGTCTCGTTTTGAAATTCAATTTAGGCTCAAGAATCACTTAATTTGAGGGCGTAAAATGGGAGTTATGGCCACGAGATAATTCTGGGCAGAGGTGGATTTTCTGGAATTGTGGTTTGAAAGAACAAGGGTGAAGATGAAAGGAAGGAAAGAATCACTCTTTCCAGCGAGGGCAACACACAAAGGTTGTGAAAGTCCTTTGATACAGCCAGGGTGTTCTTGAATCACTCAAGAATTTAGGAGAATCACTCTCACTAAGATAAAAGAGATAAACTCTAATTTTCTGAATAAAACTCAACTTGTGTTTATTGATAAAATGGTTAAGCTTATATAGAAGCTTTACAGCAGATTTTAGTAATGACCCACTAACCTAGAATTAAAATAACTTAATGCCATTAACCTAGGGAATTAAAAAAACTTAATGGCTGAGTGTAACTGAAATTGTGGCAACCAAAAGTCACCCCCAACAGCCAACAAGTCAGCCACCATTTGGTCTCCCAAAAGGCTGATGCCTAGGTTGCCAATTGGGCCCTTATTACAACTTGAACTAAACCTAACTAAAGCCCTTTTAGTTGATTAACCCAAAACATATTTTTGGTCAGCCAACTTTACAAGGATTGGGCCATTATTTAGACAAACTAAACACTCTAAAATTGAGACAAAGGGGTGCCATTTAGTCCTCCTCCATTTGGGCCATGATACAACTCACAACCTTGGACTTTTCTCCTTGAAACTTGGGCTTGTATTGAAATAGTATGGACAACACTTGTTGAAGAGCTTCCTTGGCTTTCCTTGCTCTAGCCCTTGTCATAGGCCCTCCAAGTCCTTCAAGTAGATCCTTGCCCTTGCTCTCGGTCAGGAAAGATGACCTATCGAGGTTTTAAAAAGAATCATCACCGGATTACGTGAATCGAACATTTTCTAATAGATATCATGCAAATATTATTAAGGTATTGAATACAAAGTTCAATAGACGACATCAGTCGTTGTTAAGGTACGACTGATATTTTTCAGCCGACATTGCACAATTTTTTTTACAAATGCTACCCGATAATATTTTTTTGCGGTAGAGGATGCTTTTTTGTTCGGTGTTGCCGTAAATATTTACAATGTAGGTCGGCTAGGTTTTTTCATTCGAGCTCAACCGAAGTTGTGTTTCGGCCGACACCGGCATGTTTTCATTTGCTTAGCAAGGAAAACATTAGCAAACCTCGGCAAAAACACATGAAGGATTCACCGATACTGAACGAAAAAAATGCTAGCCGACGTCGGCCAGGAAAGTTGACCGATCGAGGTTTAAAAAAGAAGCATCACCGGATTACGCGGATAGAACATTTTCTAATAGATATCATGCAAATATTATTAAGGTATTGAATACAAAGTTCAATAGACGACATCAGTCGTTGTTAAGGCACGACTGATATTTTTCAGCCGACATTGCGCTATGTTTTTTTACAAACGCTTGCCGATAATACTTTTTTACGGTAGAGGATGCTTTTTTGTTCGGTGTTGCCGTAAAAATTTTCAATGTAGGTTGGGTAGGTTTATTCGTTCGAGCTCAACCGAAGTTGTGTTGCGGCCGACTCCGGCTTGTTTTCATTTGCTTGGCAAGGAAAACATTAGCTAACCTCGGAAAAAACACATGTAGGATTCACCGATACTGAACTGAAAAAATGCTAGCCGACGTCGGCAAGGAAAGATGACCTATCGAGGTTTTAAAAAGAATCATCACCGGATTACGCGAATCGAACATTTTCTAATAGATATCTTGCAAATATTATAGAGGTATTGAATACAAAGTTCAATAGACGACATCAGTCGTTGTAAAGGCACGACTGATATTTTTCAGCCGACATTGCGCAATTTTTTTTACAAACTTTGGCCGATAATACATTTTTAGAGTAGAGGATTCTTTTTTGTTTGGTGTTGCCATAAATATTTACAATGTAGGCCGGCTAGCTTTTTTCGTTCGTGCTCAACCGAAGTTGTGTTTCGGTCGACATCGGCATGTTTTCATTTGCTTGGCAAGGAAAACATTAACCAACCACGGCAAAAACACATGCAGGATTCACCGATACTGATCGGAATAAATGCTAGCCGACGTTGGCCAGGAAAGATGACCGATCGAGGTTTAAAAAGAAACATCACCGGATTACGCGGATAGAACATTTTCTAATAGATATAATGCAAATATTATTCAGGGATTGAATACAAATTACAATAGACGACATCGGCCGTTGTAAACCCACGACTGATATTTTTCAGCCAACATTGCGATATTTCCCATACAAACGTTTGCCGATAATATTTTCTTATGGTAGAGGATGCTTTTTTGTTCAGTGTTGTCGTAAATATCTACAATGTAGGTCGGCTAGGTTTTTTCGTTCGAGCTCATCCGAAGTTTTGTTTCGGCCGACACCGGCATGTTATCATTTGCTTGGCAAGGAAAACATTAGCAAACCTCGGCAAAAACACATGCTGGATTCACCTATACTGATCGGAAAAAATGCTAGCCGACGTCGGCCAGGAAAGATGACCGATCGAGGTTTAAAAAACAAACATCACCGGATTACGCGGATAGAACATTGTCTAATAGATATCATGCAAATATTATTCAGGTATTGAATACAAAGTTCAATAGACGACATCAGTCGTTGTTAAGGCACGACTGATATTTTTCACCCGACATTGCACAATTTTTTTTACAAACGCTGGCCGATAATATTTTTTTACGGTAGAGGATTCTTTTTTGTTCGGTGTTGCCGTAAATATTTACAATGTAGGTCGGCTAGGTTTTTTCGTTCGAGCTTAACCGAAGTTGTGTTTCGGCCGACAACGGCATATTTTCATTTGCTTGGCAAGGAAAACATTAGCCAACCTCGGCAAAAACACATGCAAGATTCACCAATATTGCTCGGAATAAATGCTAGCCGATGTCGGTCAGGAAAGATGACCGATCGAGGTTTAAAAATGAAACATCGCCGGATTACGCGGATCGAACATTTTCTAATAGACATCATCCAAATATTATTCAGGGATTGAATACAAAATACAATAGACGACATTGGCCGTTGTAAACCCACGACTGATATTTTTCAGCCAACATTGCGCAATTTTTTTTACAAACGCTGGTCGATAATATTTTTTTACGGTCGAGGATGCTTTTTTGTTGCCGTAAATATTTACAATGTAGGTCGGCTAGGTTTTTTTGTTCGAGCTCAACGGAAGTTGTGTTTCGGCCGACACCGGCATGTTTTCATTTGCTTGGCAAGGAAAACATTAGCCAACGTCGGCAAAAACACATGCAGGATTCACCGATACTGATCGGAATAAATGCTAGCCGACGTCGGCCAGGAAAGATGACGGATCGAGGTTTAAAAAAGAAATATCACCGGATTACGCGGATCGAACATTTTCTAATAGATATCATCCAAATATTATTCAGGGATTGAATACAAAATACAATAGACGACATCGGCCGTTGTAAAGCCACGACTGATATTTTTCAGCCAACATTGCGCAATTTTTTTTACAAACGTTAGCCGATAATATTTTTTTACGGTAGAGGATGCTTTGTTTTTCGGTGTTGCCGTAAAAATTTACAATGTAGGTCGGGTAGGTTTATTCGTTCGAGCTCAACCGAAGCTGTGTTGTGGCCGACACCGGCTTGTTTTCATTTGCTTGGCAAGGAAAACATTAGCCAACCTCGGCAAAAGCACATGCAGGATTCACCGATACTGATCGGAAAAAATGCTAGCCGACGTCGGCCAGGAAAGATGACCGATCGAGGTTTAAAAAAGAAACATCACCGGATTACGCGGATAGAACATTTTCTAATAGAATTCATGCAAATATTATTCAGGTATTGAATACAAAGTTCAATAGACGACATCAGTCGTTGTAAAGGCACGACTTATATTTTTCAGCCGACATTGCGCAATTTTTTTTACAAACGCTGGCCGATAATATTTTTTTACGGTAGAGGATGCTTTTTTGTTAGGTGTTGCCGTAAATATTTACAATGTAGGTCGGCTAGGTTTTTTCGTTCGAGCTCAACCGAAGTTGTGTTTCGGCCAACACCGGCATGTTTTCATTTGCTTTGCAAGGAAAACATTAGCAAACCTCGGCAAAAACACATGCAGGATTTGATGAGAATCATGAAACTGGCCAAATACAGGCTAAAGGCCCAAGTGGAGAAGGACGAAGGCCTAAGTGGAGAAGGACAAAGCCCCCGAGTGGAGAAGGATGAAGGCCCAAGTGGAGAAAGATGAAGGCCCAGAGGCAAAGGCACTATCAAGACAATTAATGTTGCTGAAGGCCCAAACTAATTTGAAGGCCCAAGTTAAATATGTTTTTAGTTATAATTTTTATTTATTGTAGTTTTGGCCCAACCTATTTAGAAGGCCCATGTCTATTTTTATCTTTTTGTTCAGATACACTATAAGTATTGGTTTTTATTTTCCTTAAAAAAAAACTTTTGGCATTTGATAAAATTTGGTGAGTTTCTCTCTGGGTTCCTTGTTGAACCAATTATCAGACTTATCAAGGTAATCCTTGTGGCGTCTACCCAGACTTATCTTCCTTCACTGGAAGTGGCGTCTACCCAGACTTATCTTCCTTCACCGGAAGTGGCGTCTACCCTGACTTATCTTCCTTCACCGGAAGTGGTGTATATCCTGACTTATCTTCCTTCACTGGAAGTGGCGTCATCCAACCTCCGTAGCCTGTATCAAACGATCTGCCCCGTAAGGTTCACATCAGGATTCACCGATACTGATCGGAAAAAATGCTAGCCAACGTCGGCCAGGAAAGATGATCGATCGAGGTTTAAAAAAGAAACATCACCGGATTACGCGGATAGAACATTTTCTAATAGATATCATCATGGAAATATTATTCAGGTATTGAATACAAAGTTCAATAGACGACATCAGTCGTTGTAAAGGCACGACTGATATTTTTCAGCCGACATTGCGCAATTTTTTTTACAAACACTGGCCGACAATACATTTTTACGGTAAAGGATGCTTTTTTGTTCGGTGTTGCCGTAAAAATTTACAATGTAGGTCGGGTAGGTTTATTCGTTCGAGCTAAACCGAAGTTGTGTTGTGGCCGACACCGGCTTGTTTTCATTTGCTTGGCAAGGAAAACATTATCCAACCTCGGAAAAAACACATGTAGGATTCACCGATACTGATCGAAGAAAATGTTAGCCGAGGTCGGCCAGGAAAGATGACCGATCGAGGTTTAAAAAAAAAACATCACCGGATTACACGGATCGAGCATTTTCTAATGGAAATCATCCAAATATTATTCAGGGATTGAATACAAAGTACAATAGACGACATCGGCCGTTGTAAAGCCACGACTGATATTTTTCAGCCAACATTGCGCAATTTTTTTTACAAACGCTGGCCGATAATGTTTTTTTACGTTTGAGGATGCTTTTTTGTTCGGTGTTGCCGTAAAAGTTTACAATGTAGGTCGATTAGGTTTATCCATTCAAGCTCAACCGAAGCTGTGTTTCGGCAGATACTGGCATGTTTTCATTTGCAAGGCGAGGAAAACTTTAGCCAACCTCGGCAAAAACACATGCAGGTTTCACCGATACTGATCGAAAAAAATTCTAGCCGATGCCGGCCTGGAATGATGACCTATCGAGGTTTAAAAAACAAGCATCACCGGACGATGCCGATCGAAAATTTCCTAATAGACATCGTCTAAATATTATTCAGGGATTGAATAGAAAATACAATAGCTGACATCAGTCGTTGTCAAGTCGCGACTAATATTTTTCAGCCGACATTGTGCAATTATTTTTACAAACGCTGGCCGATAATATTTTTTTATGGTACAAGATGCTTTTTTGTTCGGTGTTGCCGTAAAAATTTACAATGAAGGTCAGCTAGGTTTTTTCGTTCGAGGTCAACCGAAGTTGTGTTTCGGCCGACACCGGCATGTTTCCGTTTGCTTGGCAAGGAAAACATTAGCCTACCTCGGCAAAAACACATGCAGGATTCACCGATATTGATCGGAAAAAATACTACCCGACGTCAGCCTGGAAAGATGACAAATCGAAGTTTAAAAAAGAAACATCACCGGATTACGCGGATCGAACATTTTCTAATAGCTATCATCCAAATATTATTCAGGGATTGAATAAAAAGTACAATAGACGACATCGGCCGTTGTAAACCCACGACTGATATTTTTCAGCCAACATTGCGCCATTTTTTTTACAAACGCTGGCCGATAATATTTTTTTACGGTAGAGGATGTTTTTTTGTTCGGTGTTGCCGTAAAAATTTACAATGTAGGTCGACTAAGTTTTTCCATTCGCGGTCAACCGAAGTTCTGTTTCGGCCGATACCGGCATGTTTTCATTTGCTTGGCAAGGAAAACATTAGCCAACCTCGGCAAAAACACATGCAGGATTCACCGATACTGATAAGAAAAAATGCTAGCCGACGTCGGCCAGGAAAGATGACCGATCGAGGTTTAAATAAGAAACATCACCGGATTATGCGGATCGAACATCTTCTAATAGACTTCATCCAAATATTATTCAGGGATTGAATACGAAGTACAATAGATGACATTGGCCGTTGTAAAGCCACGACCGATATTTTTCAGCCAACATTGTGCAATTTTTTTACAAACGTTGGCCGACAATATTTTTTTATGGTAGAGGATGCTTTTTTGTTCGGTGTTGCCGTAAAAATTTACAATGTAGGTCGACTAGGTTTTTCCATTCGAGCTCAACCGAAGTTGTGTTTCGGCAGATATCGGCATGTATTCATTTGCTTGGCAAGGAAAACAACGGCAAAAACACATGCAGGATTCACCGATACTGATCCGAAAAAATGCTAGCCGACGTTGGCCAGGATAGATGACCGATCGAGGTTTAAAAAAGAAACATCACCGGATTACGCGGATCAAACATTTTCTAATAGACATCATCCAAATATTATTCAGGGATTGATTACAAAGTACAATAGACGACATCGGCCGTTGTAAACCCACGAGAGATATTTTTCAGCCGACATTGCTCAATTTTTTTTACAAACGCTGGCCGATAATATTTTTTTACCGTAGAGGATGCTTTTTTGTTCGGTGTTGCCGATAAAAATTACAATGTAAGTCGGCTAGGATTTTCGTTCGAGCTCAACCGAAGTTGTGTTTTGGCTGACACCGGCTTGTTTTCATTTGCTTGGCAAGGAAAACATTAGCCAACCTCGGCAAAAACACATGCAGGATTCTCCGATACTGAACGGAAAAAATGCTAGCCGACGTCGGCCAGGAAAGATGACCGATCGAGGGTTAAAAAAGAAACATCACCGGATTAGGCGGATCGAACATTTTCTAATAGACATCATCAAAATATTATTCAGGGATTGAATACAAAGTACAATAGATGACATCGGCCGTTGTAAAGCCACGACTGATATTTTTCAGCCAACATTGTGCAATTTTTTTTCCAAACGCTGGCCGATAATATATTTTTACGGTAGAGGATGCTTTTTTGTTCGGTGTTGCCGTAAAAATTTACAATGTAGGTCGACTAGGTTTTTCCAATCGAGCTCAACCGAAGTTGTGTTTCGGTCGATACCGGCATGTTTTCATTTGCTTGGCAAGGAAAACATTAGCAACCCTTGGCAAAAACACATGCAGGATTCAACGATATTGATCGAAAAAAATGCTAGCCGATGTCGGCCTGGAATGATGACCTATTGAGGTTTAGAAAAGAAGCATCACCGGATGATGCCGATCGAACATTTCCTAATAGACATCGTCCAAATATTATTCAGGGATTGAATAGAAAATACAATAGTTGACATTAGTCGTTGTAAAGTCGCGACTAATATTTTTCAGCCGACATTGTGCAATTATTTTTACAAACGCTGGCCGATAATATTTTTTTACAGTAGAGGATGCTTTTCTGTTCGGTGTTGCCGTAAAAATTTACAGTGTAGGTCGACTAGGTTTTTCCATTCAAGCTCAACCGAAGTTGTGTTTCGGCAGATAGCGGCATGTTTTCATTTGCTTGGCAAGGAAAACATTAGCCAACCTCGTCAAAAACACATGCAGGATTCACCGATACTGATCGAAAAAAATGCTAGCCGATGTCGGCCTGGAATGATGACCTATCAGGGTTTAAAAAAGAAGCATCACCGGATGATGCCGATCGAACATTTCGAAATATACATCGTCCAAATATTATTCAAGGATTGAATAGAAAATACAATAGCTGACATCAGTCGTTGTAAAGTCGCGACTAATATTTTTCAGCCGACATTGTGCAATTTTTTTTACAAACGCTGGCTGATAATATTTTTTTACGGTAGAGGATACTTTTTTTTTCGGTGTTGTCGTAATTATTTACAATGTATGTTGGCTAGTTTTTTCGTTCGAGCTCTACCGAAGTTGTGTTCTGGTCGACACCGGCATGTTTTCATTTGCTTGACAAGGAAAACATTAGCCAACCTCGACAAAACCACATGAACGATTCCCCGATAGTGATCGGAAAAAATGCTAGCTGACGTCGGCCAGGAAAGATGACCGATCGAGGTTTAATAAAGAAACGTCACCGGATTACGCGGATCAAACATTTTCTAATAGACATCATCCAAATATTATTCAGGGATTGAATACAAAGTACAATAGACGATATCGGCCGTTGTAAAGCCACGACTGATATTTCTCAGTCGACATTGTGCAATTTTTTTTACAATTGCTGGCCGATAATATTTTTTTACGGTAGAGGATGCTTTTTTGGTCGGTGTTGCCGTCAAAATTTAGAATGTAGGTCGGCTAGTTTTTTTCGTTCGAGCTCAACCGAAGTTGTGTTTCGGCCGACACCGGCATATTTGCATTTGCTTGGCAAGGAAAACATTACCCAACCTCGGCAAAAACACATGCAGGATTCACCGATACTGATCGGAAAAAATGCTAGCCCACGTCGGCCTGGAATGATGACCTATCGATGTTTTAAAAAGAAGCATCACCGGATGATGCCGATCGAACATTTCCTAATAGACATCGTCCAAATATTATTCAAGGATTGAATAGAAAATACAATAGCTGACATCAGTCGTTGTAAAGTCGCGACTAATATTTTTCAGCCGACATTGTGCAATTTTTTTTTACAAACGCTGGATGATAATATTTTTTTACGGTAGAGGATGTTTTTTTGTTCGTTGTTGCCGTAAATATTTACAATGTAGGTCGGCTAGGTTTTTTCGTTCGAGCTCAACCGATGTTGTGTTTCGGCCGACACCGGCATGTTTTCATTTGCTTGGCAAGGAAAACGTTAGCCAACCTTGGCAAAAACACATGCAGGATTCACCGATAGTGATCACGACTGATATTTTTCAGCCGACATTATGCAATTTTGTTTACAAACGCTGGCTGATAATATTTTTTTACGGTAGAGGATGCTTTTTTGTTCGGTGTTGCCATAAATATTTACAATGTAGGTCGGCTAGGTTTTTTCGTTCGAGCTCAACCGAAGTTGTGTTTCGGCCGACACCGGCATGTTTGCATTTGCTTGGCAAGGAAAACATTAGCCAACCTCGGCAAAAACACATGCAGGATTCACCGATACTGAACGGAAAGAATGTTAGCCGACGTCTGCCAGGAAAGATGACGGATCGGGGTTTAAAAAAGAAACATCACCGGATTACGCGGATCGAACATTTTCTAATAGACATCATCCAGATATTCTTCAGGGATTGAATACAAAGTACAATAGATGACAACGGCCGTTGTAAAGCAACGACTGATATTTTTCACCCAACATTGCGCAATTTTTTTTACAAACGCTGGCCGTTAATATTTTTTTGCTGTAGAGGATTCTTTTTTGTTCGGTGTTGCCGTGAAAATTTACAATGTAGGTCGGCTAGGTTTTTTCGTTCGAGCTCTACCGAAGTTGTGTTCTGGTCGACCCCGACATGTTTTCATTTGCTTGGCAAGGATAACATTAGCCAACCTCGGCAATTCCACATGAACGATTCACCGATAGTGATCGGAAAAAATGCTAGCTAACGTCGGCCAAGAAAGATGACCGATCGAGGTTTAAAAAAGAAACATCACCGGATTACAAGGATCAAACATTTTCTAATAGACATCATCCAAATATTATTCAGGGATTGAATACAAAGTACAATAGACGATATTGGCCGTTGTAAAGCCACGACTGATATTTCTCAGTCGACATTGTGCAATTTTTTTTACAATTGCTGGCCGATAATATTTTTTTACGGTAGAGGATGCTTTTTTGTTTGGTGTTGCCGTCAAAATTTACAATGTAGGTCGGCTAGTTTTTTTCGTTCGAGCTCAACCGAAGTTGTGTTTCGGCCGACACCGGCATGTTTGCATTTGCTTGGCAAGGAAAACATACCCAACCTCGGCAAAAACACATGCAGGATTCACCGATACTGATCGGAAAAAATGCTAGCCCACGTCGGCCAGGAAAGATGACCGATCGAGGTTTAAAAAAGAAACATCACCGGATTACCCGGATCGAACATTTTCTATTAGACATCAGCCAAATATTATTCAGGGATTGAAGACAAAATACAATACACGACATCGGCCGTTGTAAAGCCATGACTGATATTTTTCAGCCAACATTGCGCAATTTTTTTTACAATTGCTGGCCGATAATATTTTTTTACGGTAGAGGATGCTTTTTTGTTCGGTGTTGCCGTCAAAATTTACAATGTAAGTCGGCTAGGTTTTTTCGTTCGAGCTCAACCGATGTTGTGTTTTGGCCAACACCGGCATGTTTTCATTTGCTTGGTAAGGAAAACATTAGCCAACCTCGGCAAAAACACATGCAGGATTCACCGATAGTGATCGGAAAAAATGCTAGTCGACGTCGGCCAGGAAAGATGACGGATCGAGGTTTAAAAAAGAAACATCACCGGATTTCGCGGATCGAACATTTTCTAATAGACATCATCCAAATATTATTCAGGGACTGAATACAAAGTACAATTGACGATATCGGATATTCAAAAGGTCATAACTTTTCTCTCGGATGTCCGATTCGGGGACATATTGATGAGAATCTTGAAATTGGCCAAATACAGGCTAAAGGCCTAAGTGGAGAAGGGCGAAGGCCCAAGTGGAGAAGGATGAAGGCCCAAGTGGAGAAGGATGAAGGCCAAGAGGCAGAGACACTATCAAGACTATTAATTGTTGCTGAAGGCCCAGATTAATTTGAAGGCCCAAGTTAAATATGTTTTTTAGTTATAATTTTTATTTATTGTAATTTTGGCCCAAACTGTTTAGAAGGCCCATGTCTATTTTTATCTTTTTGTTCAGATACACTATAAGTATTGGTTTTTATTTTCAATAAAAAAACTTTTGGCATTTGATAAAATTTGGTGAGAGTTTCTCTCTGGGTTCCTTGTTGAACCAATTATCAGACTTATCAAGGTAATCCTTGTGGCGTCTACCCAGACTTATCTTCCTTCACTGGAAGTGGCGTCTACCCAGACTTATCTTCCTTCACCGGAAGTGGCGTCTACCCTGACTTATCTTCCTTCACCGGAAGTGGCGTCATCCAAAAGCTCTACAGCCTGTATCAAGCGATCCGCCCCGTAAGATTCACATCATCTGGTATCAGAGCTTCAGCTCTTGATACAGGTTCTATCCTATCCTATCCTATTATTTTTCTTTGTAATTTGTCCAGGTTCGTGTTTTGTCCTTGTTCTGTTATTTGTTTTCTTGTTTGCGTCTTGTTGCGTTCTTGTTTGTGTCTTTGTTTCGTTCTTGTTCTTGTCACGTTTGTGTTCTTGTTGTTGTTCTTGTTTCTAGTGTCTTTCAGACTTTGTGTAAAAAAAAAAAAATTGTTTGAGTTCTGTTTCAAGTTAAAAAAAAAAAAAGTTGCAGAAATTTTGAAAATAAAAGAGAAGTAAAGAAGAAAGAGAAAAAAAGAGAAAGTGGGTGTTTAATCTTTGAACACGAAATTGAGGCAGTTAGAGGCTTTTTTTTTTTGGCAGAAAATCGTGTACCAAATCCCCTTATCTAGATTCTCCTTTGAATTCTAAGCGTTTTGTTATATAGTGGGCCTCAAACGGACAACCCTAGCAAAAGTTATGAGCATTTGAAGTTTACTTGTCATATCTGTTATCTTATTTGTTATCATATTTGTTATCCAAATTAAATCTAATTTGTTATCCAAATCTGATCTATTATCCAAATCAAATCAAATCAAATTTTTTTATCCAAATCAGATTTGTTATCCAAATCAAATCAAATCTAATCTATTATCCAAATCAAATCCAATCTGCTATCCAAATCAAGTCCAAGTTGTTATCCCAAATCAAATCTGTTACTCTGATAATTATATTGTCTTTCCTTTTATTTTATATACCTTGTGTGTCTAATTTGATTCATCCAGGAACTTAAGAGGGAGTGAGTGGTAAAAGGCAAGAGTGAAAACATCACACAAAAACCTATATTGAGAGCATCAAACACGAGTGAACTACCATCAAAGAGAGAAACACGTGAGTAGAGTGTGGTGAGGTCCTGAATTTTTTTAATTTACTGCAAAATTCTTTGTTCCTTAATCATGGCAAGAGCTGGTGACAATGGTGGTGTATATCATCAACTGGACGAATCTCAGCGCCTATTTCTGGACGCGTGGACTACACAAATGCAACGTTTGTTGAACCGTAACAAAGAAGAGCCCTACGCGGATCGTTTGATACAGGCTACGAAGGTTTGGATGACGCCACTTCCGGTGAAGGAAGATAAGTTAGGGTAGACGCCACTTCCGGTGAAGGAAGATAAGTCAGGGTAGACGCCACTTCCAATGAAGGAAGATAAGTCAGGGTAGACGCCACTTCCGGTGAAGGAAGATAAGTCTGGGTAGACGGCACAAGGATTACCTTGATAAGTCTGATAATTGGTTCAACAAGGAACCCGGAGAGAAACTCTCACCAAATTTTATGAATATGTCAAAAGTTTTTTTTTATTCAAAACAAAAACCCATACTTATAATGTAGCTGAACAAAAAGATAAAAATAGACATGGGCCTTCTAAACAGTTTGGGCCAAAATTACAATAAAAATAAATTATAACTAAAAACTTATTTAACTTGGGCCTTCAAATTAGTTTGGGCCTTCAGCAAAAATTAATAGTCTTGATAGTGTCTCTACCTCTGGGCCTTCATCCTTCTCCACTCGGGGGCTTTGTCCTTCTCCACTTGGGCCTTCGTCCTTCTCCACTTGGGTCTTTAGCCTGTATTTGGCCAGTTTCATGATTCTCATCATTCCCTCCTTCTTGGAAAACATTTGTCCTCAAATGTCCAGGATCATCACCGGGTTCAAGTACCACTTCCTTCCTTTTCTTGTTGGCTTGCTTGGCATAGTTTTCATTCTTCTTTGCAATTTGCACCTTCACTTGGTCATACAATCTTTTCACATACTCAACTTTGGCATGTGCATCCTTACGTTGAGTCTCTTGGGGATTGCTTTTGTAAGTTGGCCTGTTAGGCAATGAAGCTCCGGGGAGGAGATCAACTTGATGTTCTATGCCTCTTGAAGGTGGTAGTCCATGAGGAATCTCCTTAGGAAAGACATTTTTAAATTCCTGCAATAATGGTTGAACACTAGGAGAAATAGAAATAGTAAACTCATTAGAATTATCAGTAGAAATTTTACTGTCTTTCCAATACTGTAGATTGAGTGGTTCATGAGCAGGTAACACTTTCCTCACTTCACTCGCCTCTGCAAAATAATTAAATTTTCTCTCATGTGTATCACTCTCTCTCTTATGTGTATCACTCTTTTCCTCGGGTGTATCACTCTTCTTTTTTATATTCCTTTGTGGTGCCTCACTATTTTCTTTCTCTTGTTCTCTCTTTTCTCCCATTCTGATTTGGTCATCACACACTTCTCTAGGGGATAGAGGTTTAAGAGTAAATGAAGAAGATTTGGCTATTCGTCTGTAGGGCTTTTCTTTGTTACGGTTCAACAAACGTTGCATTTGTGTAGTCCACGCGTCCAGAAATAAGCGTTGAGATTCGTCTAGTTGATGATATACACCACCATTGTCACCAGCTCTTGCCATGATTAAGGAACAAAGAATTTTGCAGTAAATTAAAAAAAAAAATTTTGGACCACTCTACTCACGTGTTTCTCTCTTTGATGGTAGTTCACTCGTGTTTGATGCTCTCAATATAGGCTTTTGTGTGATGTTTTCACTCTTGCCTTTTACCACTCACTCCCTCTTAAGTTCCTGGATGGATCGAATTAGACACACAAGGTAATATAAAATAAAAGGAAAGACAATATAATTATCAGAGTAACAGATTTGATTTGGGATAACAACTTGGACTTGATTTGGATAGCAGATTGGATTTGATTTGGATAACAGATTAGATTTGGATAACAAATCTGATTTGGATAAAAAAATTTGATTTGATTTGATTTGGATAATAGATCAGATTTGGATAACAAATTAGATTTAAGTTGGATAACAAATAAGATAACAGATAGGATAACAGATAAGATTACAGATATGACAAGTAAACTTCAAATGCTCATAACTTTTGCTACGGTTGTCCGTATGAGGCCCACTATATATCAAAACGCTCAGAATTCAGAGGAGAATCTAGATAAGGGGATTTGGTACACGATTTTCTGCCAAAAAAAAGCCTCTAACTGCCTCAATTTCGTGTT
>NC_041017.1:17462943-17490755 GCF_004193775.1 Glycine soja | reverse complement strand
CGATTGAGTCCCGTAATTAATATCCGATGCACTCGAAATTAAAAACGCGAAAGATATGATGACAATTGGCACGACAATAACTTTTTACTCGGACTATCCGGTTAGCGTCCGTAATATATCGAGAGCTCGAAATAAAAAAAATAGAAACCGAGAAAATTTCAAATGGCAAGTAAAATGTTTCCGGTATCCGATTAAATCGCATAATATGTCGAGCACTCGAAACTAAAAGCAGATGATTCGAGCAAATTCAACAGTATAACTTATATTACTTCGAATGTTCGATTGGGTCCCGTAATATATCGATGCACTCGAAATTAAAAACGAAAGATAGATGAAAATTCGGACGACAATAACTTTTTACTCGGATATCCGGTCGAGTATCATAATATATCGAGACGCTTGAAATTAAAATTAGAAGATCCATGAATTCAACACGAAAATAACTTTTTACTCGAGTGTTTGACTTGAGTCTCGTAATATATCGATATGCTCAAATTAAAAACAGAAGATCCGAGCAAATTCAATGGCAATTAATTGTTCTCGTGATGTCCGATTAAAATCCATAATATGTCGAGATGTTTCGAAATTAAAACAGAAGATTCGAGCAAATTCAAACGGGTATAACTTTTTTCTTGGATGTCCGATTATATGCCATAATAATTTGTCGAGACCCTAGTAATTAAAAATAGAAGCATTTGAGCAAATCAACGACAATAACTTTTTATCATCGAATGTCAGATTGAGTCCCGTAAATATATCGATACGCACGAATCAAGACGGAAGATCGATGACGATTCAGTCGACAATAACTTTTTACACGGATGTCCGATTGAGTCCCGTAATAAATCGAGACGCTCGAAATTAAAAACGTAAGGTCCATGAAAATTCAGACGACAATATCTTTTTACAGGAAGGTGCTATTTCGTCACGTAATATATCGAAACTCTCGAAATTAAAAAGAGACGATTTGAGCAAATGAAAACGACAATAACTTTTTACTCGAATGTCCGATTGAGTCCCATATATATCGATACGCACGAAATTAAAGACGGAAGATCGATGACAATTCGGCCGACAATAACTTTTTACACGGATAACCGATTGAGTCCCGTAATAAATCGAGACGCTCAAAATTAAAAACGGAAGGTCCATGAAAATTCAGACGACAATATCTTTTTACAGGAAGGTGCTATTGAGTCACGTAATATATCGAGACTCTCGAAATTAAAAAGAGACGATTTGAGGAAATGCAAACGACAATAACTTTTTACTCGAATGTCCGATTGAGTCCTGTAATATATCAAGCCGCTCGAAATAAAAAAACAGAAGACCCGAGAAAATTCAAATGGCAGTAAAATGTTACTCGGATGTCCGATTAAATCCCATAATATGTCGAGACGCTCGAAATTAAAAGCAGATGATTCGAGCAAATTCAAACGATAATAACTTTTAACTCGAATGTCCGATTGAGTCCTGTAATATATCGAGCCGCTCGAAATAAAAAAACAGAAGACCCGAGAAAATTCAAATGGCAGTAAAATGTTTCTCGGATGTCCGATTAAATCGCATAATATGTCGAGACGCTCGAAACTAAAAGCAGATGATTCGAGCAAATTCAAATGATAATAACTTTTTACTCGAATGTCCGATTGGGTCCCGTAATATATCGATGCACTCGAAAATAAAAACGGAAGATAGATGACAATTCGGACGACAATAACTTTTTACTCGGATATCCGGTTGAGTCCCGTAATATATCGAGACGCTCGAAATTAAAATTAGAAGATCCATGAAATTCAAACGAAAATAACTTTTTACTCGGGTTTTTGATTGAGTCCCGTAATATATCGATATGCTCAAAATTAAAAACAAAAGAGCCGAGCAAATTTAAATGGCAATAAATTGTTCTCGAATGTCCGATTAAATCCCAAAATATGTTGAGATTTCAAAATTAAAAATAGAAGATTCGAGCAAATTCAAACGGTAGTCACTTTTTTCTTGCATGTCCGATTATATCCCATAATATGTCGAGACCCTAGTAATTAAAAATAGAAGGTATGAGCATATTCAAACGACAATAACTTTTTACTCGAATGTCAGATTGAGTCCAGCAATATATCGATACGCACGAAATTAATGACGGAAGATCGATGACAATTCGGTCGACAATAACTTTTTACACGGATGTCCGATTGAGTCCAGTAATAAATCGAGACGCTAGAAATTAAAAACGGAAGGTCCATGAAAATTCAGACGACTATATGTTTTTAAAGGAATGTGCTACTGAGTCTCGTAATATATCGAGACTCTCAAATTAAAAAGAGACGATTTGAGCAAATGCAAACGACAATAACTTTTTACTCAAATGTCCGATTGAGTCCTGTAATATGTCGAGCCGCTCGAAAAAATAAATAGAAGATCTGAGAAAATTCAAATGGCCGTAAAATGTTTCTCGGATGTGCGATTAAATCCCATAATATGTCGAGACGCTCGAAATTAAAAGCTGATGATTCGAGCAAATTCAAACGATAATAACTTTTTACTCGAATGTCCGATTGAGTCCCGTAATATATCGATACGCTCGAAATTAAAAACGGAAGGTCCATGAAAATTCAGACGACTATATGTTTTTAAAGGAATGTGCTACTGAGTCCCGTAATATATCGAGACTCTCGAAATTAAAAAGAGACGATTTGAGCAAATGCAAACGACAATAACTTTTTACTCAAATGTCCGATTGAGTCCTGTAATATGTCGAGCCGCTCGAAAAAAAAAATAGAAGATCCGAGAAAATTCAAATGGCCGTAAAATGTTTCTCGGATGTGCGATTAAATCCCATAATATGTCGAGACGCTCGAAATTAAAAGTTGATGATTCGAGCAAATTCAAACGATAATAACTTTTTACTCGAATGTCCGATTGAGTCCCGTAATATATCGATACGCTCGAAATTAAAAACGGAAGATAGATGACAATTCGGACGACAATAACTTTTTACTCGGATGTCAGATTGAGTCCCGTAATATATCGATACGCACGAAATTAAAGACGGAAGATCGATGACAATTCGGTCGACAATAACTTTTTACATGGATTTCCGATTGAGTCCCGTAATAAACCGAGACGCTCGAAATTAAAAACGGAAGGTCCACGAAAATTCAGACGACAATATCTTTTTACAGGAATGTGCTATTGAGTCACGTAATATATCGAGTCTCTCGAAATTAGAAAGAGACGATTTGAGCAAATGCAATCGGACATTTGAGAGTCTCGATATATTACGTGCCTCAATAGCACATTCCTGTAAAAAGATATTGTCGTCTGAATTTTCATGGACCTTCCGTTTTTAATTTCGAGCGTCTCGATTTATTACGGGACTCAATCGGACATCCGTGTAAAAAGTTATTGTCGACCGAATTGTCTCGATTTATTACGGGACTCAATCGGACATTCGAGTAAAAAGTTGTTGTCGTTTCAATTTGCTCAAATCTTCTATTTTTAATTACTAGGGTCTCGACATATTATGGGATATAATCGAACATCCAAGCAAAAATTTATTACCGTGATGATTCGAGCAAATTCAAAGGATAAAAACTTTTTACACGAATGTCCGATTGAGTCCCGTAATATATCGATACGCTCGAAATTAAAAATGGAAGATAGATGACAATTCGGACGACAATAACTTTTTACTCGGATATCCGGTTGAGTCCCGTAATATATCGAGACGCTCGAAATTAAAATTAGAAGATCCATGAAATTCAAACGAAATTAACTTTTTACTAGGGTGTTTGATTGAGTCCGTAATATATCGATATGTTCAAAATTAAAAAACAGAAGATCCGAGCAAATTCAAATGGCAATAAATTTTTCTCGGATGTCCAATTAAATCCCATAATATGTCGAGATGTTCGAAATTAAAAACAGAAGATTCGAGCAAATTCAAACGGTAATAACTTTTTTCTTGGATGTCCTATTATATCCCTTAATATGTCGAGACCCTAGTAATTAAAAATAGAAGATTTGAGAAAATTCAAACAACAATAACTATTTAATCGAATGTCAGATTGAGTCCCCCAATATATCGATATGCACGAAATTAAAGACGGAAGATCGATGACAATTCGGTCGATAATAACTTTTTACACGAATGTCCGACTGAGTCCCGTAATAAATCGAGACGCTCGAAATGAAAAACAGAAGGTCCATGAAAATTCAGACGACAATATCTTTTTAAAGGAATGTGCTATTGAGTCTCGTAATATATCGAGACTCTCGAAATTAAAAAGGGACGATTTGAGCAAATGCAAACGACAATAACTGTTTACTCGAATGTCCGATTGAGTCCTGTAGTATATCGAGACCTCGAAATAAAAAACAGAAGATCCGAGAAAATTCAAATGGCAGTAAAATGTTTATCGGATGTCCGATTAAATCCCATAATATGTCGAGGCGCTCGAAATTAAAAGCAGATGATTGGAACAAATTCAAATGATAATAACTTGTTACTCGAATGTCTGATTGAGTCCTGTAATATATCGAGCCGCTCGAAATAGAAAACAAAAGATCCGAGAAAATTCAAATGGCAGTAAAATGTTTCTCGGATGTCCGATTAAATCCCATAATATGTCGAGACGCTCGAAATTAAAAGCAGATGATTCAAGCAAATTCAAACGATAATAACTTGTCTCGAATGTCCGATTGAGTCCCGTAATATATCGATACACTTGAAATTAAAAATGGATGATAGATGACAATTCGGACGACAATAACTTTTTACTCGGATATCCGGTTGAGTCCCGTAATATATCGAGACGCTTGAAATTAAAATTAGAAGATCCATGAAAGTCAAACGAAAATAACTTTTTACTCGGGTGTTTGATTGAGTCCCGTAATATATCGATATTCTCAAAATTAAAAACAGAAGATCCGAGCAAATTTGAATGGCAATAAGTTGTTCTCGGATGTACGATTAAATCCCATAATATGTCGAGATATTCGAAATTAAAAACAGAAGATTGGAGCAAATCCAAACGGTAATAAATTTTTGCTTGGATGTTCGATTATATCCCATAATATGTCGAGACCCTAGTAATTAAAAATAGAAGATTTGAGCAAATTGAAACGACAACAACTTTTTACTCGAATGTCCGATTGAGTCCCGTAATAAATCGAGACAATTCGGTCGACAATAACTTTTTACTCGAATGTCAGATTGAGTCCCGTAATATATCGTTACGCACGAAATTAAAGACGGAAGATCGATGACAATTCGGTCGACAATAACTTTTTACATGGATTTCCGATTGAGTCCCGTAATAAACCGAGACGCTCGAAATTAAAAACGGAAGGTCCACGAAAATTCAGACGACAATATCTTTTTACAGGAATGTGCTATTGAGTCACGTAATATATCGAGTCTCTCGAAATTAGAAAGAGACGATTTGAGCAAATGCAAACATCAATAACTTTTTACTCGAATGTCCGATTGAGTCCTGTAATATATCGAGACGCTGGAAATAAAAAACAGAAGATCCGAGAAAATTCAAATGGCAGTAAAATGTTTCTCGGACTGCCGATTAAATCCCATAATATGTCGAGACGCTCGAAATTAAAAGCAGATGATTCGAGCAAATTCAAACGATAATAACTTCTGACTCGAATGTATGATTGAGTCCCGTAATATATCGATACGCTCGAAATTAAAAACGGAAGATAGATGACAATTCGAACGACAATAACGTTTTACTCGGATATCCGGTTGAGTCCCGTAATATATCGAGACGCTCGAAATTAAAATTAGAAGATCCATGAACTTGACACGAAAATAACTATTTACTCGGGTGTTTGATTGACTCCCGTAATATATCGATATGCTCAAAATTAAAAACAGAAGATCCGAGCAAATTCAAATGGCAATAAATTGTTCTCGGATGTCCGATTAAATCCCATAATATGTCAAGATGTTCGAAATTAAAAACAGAAGATTCGAGCAAATTCAAACGGTAATAACTTTTTTCTTGGATATCCGATTATATGCCATAATATGTTGAGACCCTAGTAATTAAAAATAGAAGATTTGAGCAAATCCAAACGACAACAACTTTTTACTCGAATGTTAGATTGTGTCCCGTAATATATCGATACGCACGAAATTAAAGACGGAAGATCGATGACAATTCGGTCGACAATAACTTTTTACACGGATGTCCGATTGAGTCCCGTAATAAATCGAGACGCTCGAAATTAAAAACGGAAGGTCCATTAAAATTCAGACGACAATATCTTTTTACAGGAAGGTGCTATTGAGTCACGTAATATATCGAGACTCTCGAAATTAAAAAGAGATGATTTGAGCAAATGCAAATGACAATAACTTTTTACTCGAATGTCCGATTGAGTCTTGTAATATATCGAGCCGCTCGGAATAAAAAACAGAAGATCCGAGAAAATTCAAATGCCAGTAAAATGTTTCTCGGAAGTCCGATTATATCCCATAATATGTCGATACGCTCAAAATTAAAAGCAGATGATTCGATCAAATTCAAACGATAATAACCTTTTACTCGAATGTCCGATTGAGTCCCGTAATATATCGATACGCTCGAAATTAGAAACCGAAGATAGATGACAATTCGGACGACAATAACGTTTTACTCGGATATCCGGTTGAGTCCCGTAATATATCGAGACGCTCAAAACTAAAATTAGAAGATCCATGAACTTGAAACGAAAATAACTTTATACTCGGATGTTTGATTGAGTCTCGTAATATATCGATATGCTCAAAATTAAAAACAGAAGATCCGAGCAAATTCAAATGGCAAAAAATTGTTCTCGGATGTCAGATTAAATCGCATAATATGTCGAGATGTTCGAAATTAAAAATAGAAGATTCGAGCAAATTCAAACGGTAATAACTTTTTTCTTGGATGTCCGATTATATGCCATAATATGTCGAGACCCTAGTAATTAAAAATAGAAGATTTGAGCAAATCCAAACGACAATAACTTTTTACTCAAATGTCCGATTGAGTCCCGTAATATATCGATACGCTCGAAATTAAAAATGGAAGATAAATGACAATTCGGACGACAATAACATTTTTCTCGGATATCCGGTTCAGTCCCGTAATATTTCGATATGCTCAAATTTAAAAACAGAAGATCCGAGCAAATTCAAATGGCAATAAATTGTTCTCGGATGTCCGATTAAATCCCATTATATTTCGATATGTTCGAAATTAAAAACAGAAGATTCGAGCAAATTCAAACGGTAATAACTTTTTTCTTGGATGTCCGATTATATCCCATTATATGTCGAGACCCTAGTAATTAAATATAGAAGATTTGAGCAAATTGAAACGACAATAAATTTTTACTCGAATGTCAGATTGTGTCCAGCAATATATCGATACGCACGAAATTAAAGACAGAAGATCGATGACAATTCGGTCGACAATAACTTTTTACACGGATGTCCGATTGAGTCCCGTAATAAATCGAGACGCTCGAAATTAAAAACGGAAGGTTCATGAAAATTCAGACGACAATATCTTTTTACAGGAAGGTGCTATTGAGTCATGTAATATATCGAGACTCTCGAAATTAAAAAGAGACGATTTGAGCAAATGCAAACGACAATAAATTTTTACTCGAATGTCCGATTGAGTCCTGTAATATATCGAGCCGCTCGAAATAAAAAACAGAAGATCCGAGAAAATTCTAATGGCAGTAAAATGTTTCTCGGATGTCCGATTAAATCTCATAATATGTCGAGACGCTCGAAATTAAAAGCAGATGATTCGAGCAAATTCAAAGGATAAAAACTTTTTACACGAATGTCCGATTGAGTCCCGTAATATATCGATACGCTCGAAATTAAAAATGGAAGATAGATGACAATTCGGACGACAATAACTTTTTACTCGGATATCCGGTTGAGTCCCGTAATATATCGAGACGCTCGAAATTAAAATTAGAAGATCCATGAAATTCAAACGAAATTAACTTTTTACTAGGGTGTTTGATTGAGTCCGTAATATATCGATATGTTCAAAATTAAAAAACAGAAGATCCGAGCAAATTCAAATGGCAAAAAATTGTTCTCGGATGTCAGATTAAATCGCACAATATGTCGAGATGTTCGAAATTAAAAATAGAAGATTCGAGCAAATTCAAACGGTAATAACTTTTTTCTTGGATGTCCGATTATATGCCATAATATGTCGAGACCCTAGTAATTAAAAATAGAAGATTTGAGCAAATCCAAACGACAATAACTTTTTACTCAAATGTCCGATTGAGTCCCGTAATATATCGATACGCTCGAAATTAAAAATGGAAGATAAATGACAATTCGGACGACAATAACATTTTTCTCGGATATCCGGTTCAGTCCCGTAATATTTCGATATGCTCAAATTTAAAAACAGAAGATCCGAGCAAATTCAAATGGCAATAAATTGTTCTCGGATGTCCGATTAAATCCCATTATATTTCGATATGTTCGAAATTAAAAACAGAAGATTCGAGCAAATTCAAACGGTAATAACTTTTTTCTTGGATGTCCTATTATATCCCTTAATATGTCGAGACCCTAGTAATTAAAAATAGAAGATTTGAGAAAATTCAAACAACAATAACTATTTAATCGAATGTCAGATTGAGTCCCCCAATATATCGATATGCACGAAATTAAAGACGGAAGATCGATGACAATTCGGTCGATAATAACTTTTTACACGAATGTCCGACTGAGTCCCGTAATAAATCGAGACGCTCGAAATGAAAAACAGAAGGTCCATGAAAATTCAGACGACAATATCTTTTTAAAGGAATGTGCTATTGAGTCTCGTAATATATCGAGACTCTCGAAATTAAAAAGAGACGATTTGAGCAAATGCAAACGACAATAACTGTTTACTCGAATGTCCGATTGAGTCCTGTAGTATATCGAGACCTCGAAATAAAAAACAGAAGATCCGAGAAAATTCAAATGGCAGTAAAATGTTTATCGGATGTCCGATTAAATCCCATAATATGTCGAGGCGCTCGAAATTAAAAGCAGATGATTCGAACAAATTCAAATGATAATAACTTGTTACTCGAATGTCTGATTGAGTCCTGTAATATATCGAGCCGCTCGAAATAGAAAACAAAAGATCCGAGAAAATTCAAATGGCAGTAAAATGTTTCTCGGATGTCCGATTAAATCCCATAATATGTCGAGACGCTCGAAATTAAAAGCAGATGATTCAAGCAAATTCAAACGATAATAACTTGTCTCGAATGTCCGATTGAGTCCCGTAATATATCGATACACTTGAAATTAAAAATGGATGATAGATGACAATTCGGACGACAATAACTTTTTACTCGGATATCCGGTTGAGTCCCGTAATATATCGAGACGCTTGAAATTAAAATTAGAAGATCCATGAAAGTCAAACGAAAATAACTTTTTACTCGGGTGTTTGATTGAGTCCCGTAATATATCGATATTCTCAAAATTAAAAACAGAAGATCCGAGCAAATTTGAATGGCAATAAGTTGTTCTCGGATGTACGATTAAATCCCATAATATGTCGAGATATTCGAAATTAAAAACAGAAGATTGGAGCAAATCCAAACGGTAATAAATTTTTGCTTGGATGTTCGATTATATCCCATAATATGTCGAGACCCTAGTAATTAAAAATAGAAGATTTGAGCAAATTGAAACGACAACAACTTTTTACTCGAATGTCCGATTGAGTCCCGTAATAAATCGAGACAATTCGGTCGACAATAACTTTTTACACGGATGTCCGATTGAGTCCCGTAATAAATCGAGACGCTCGAAATTAAAAACGGAAGGTCCATGAAAATTCAGACGACAATATCTTTTTACAGGAATGTGCTATTGAGGCACGTAATATATCGAGACTCTCAAATAGAGACGATTTGAGCAAATGCAAACGACAATAACTTTTTACTCGAATGTCCGATTGAGTCCTGTAATATATCGAGCCGCTCGAAATAAAAAACAGAAGATCCGAGAAAATTCAAATGGCAGTAAAATGTTTCTCGGATGTCCGATTAAATCCCATAATATGTCGAGACGCTCGAAATTAAAGCAGATGATTCGAGAAAATTCAAACGATAATAACTTTTTACTCGAATGTCCGATTGAGTCCCGTAATATATCGATACGCTTGAAATTAAAAACGGAAGATAGATGACAATTCGGACGACAATAACTTTTTACTCGAATATCCGGTTCAGTCCCGTAATATATCGATATGCTCAAAATTAAAAACAGCAGATCCGACCAAATTCAAATGGCAATAAATTGTTCTCGGATGTCCAATTAAATCCTATAATATGTCGAGATGTTCGAAATTAAAAACAGAAGATTGGAGCAAATCCAAACGGTAATAAATTTTTTCTTGGATGTTCGATTATATCCCATAATATGTCGAGACCCTAGTAATTAAAAATAGAAGATTTGAGCAAATTGAAACGACAACAACTTTTTACTCGAATGTCAGATTGAGTCCAGCAATATATCGATACGCACGAAATTTAAAACGGAAGGTCCATGAAAATTCAGACGACAATATCTTTTTACAGGAATGTGCTATTGAGGCACGTAATATATCGAGACTCTCAAAATTAAAAAGAGACGATTTGAGCAAATGCAAACGACAATAACTTTTTACTCGAATGTCCGATTGAGTCCTGTAATATATCGAGCCGCTCGAAATAAAAAACAAATGATCCGAGAAAATTCAAATGGCAGTAAAATGTTTCTCGGATGTCCGATTAAATCCCATAATATGTCGAGACGCTCGAAATTAAAAGCAGATGATTTGAGCAATTTCAAAGGATAATATCTTTTTACTCGAATGTCCGATTGAGTCCCGTAATATATCGATACGCTCGAAATTAAAAACGCAAGATAGATGACAATTCGGACGACAATAACTTTTTACTCGGATATCCGGTTGAGTCCCATAATATATCGAGACGCTCGAAATTAAAATTAGAAGATCCATGAAATTCAAACGAAAATAACTTTTTACTCGGGTCTTTGATTGAGTCCCGTAATATATCGATATGCTCAAAATTAAAAAACAGAAGATCCGAGCAAATTCAAATGGCAATAAATTTTTTTCGGATGTCTAATTAAATCCCATAATATGTCAAGATGTTCGAAATTAAAAACAGAAGATTCCAACAAATTCAAACGGTAATAACTTTTTTCTTGGATGTCCGATTATATCCCATAATATGTCGAGACCCTAGTAATTAAAAATAGAAGATTTGAGCAAACCCAAACGACAATAACTTTTTACTCGAATGTCAGATTGAGTCCCGTAATATATTGATACGCACGAAATTAAAGACGGAAGATCGATGACAATTCGGTCGACAATAACTTTTTACACGGTTGTCCGATTGAGTCCCGTAATAAATCGAGACGCTCGAAATTAAAAATGGAAGGTCCATGAAATTTCAGACGACAATATCTTTTTACAGGAATGTGCTATTGAGTCTCGTAATATATCGAGACTCTCGAAATTAAAAAGAGACTATTTGAGCAAATGCAAACGACAATAACTTTTTACTCGAATGTCCGATTGAGTCTTGTAATATATCGAGCCAATCAAAATAAAAAACAGAAGATCCGAGAAAATTCAAATGGCAGTAAAATGTTTGTCGAATGTCCGATTAAATCCCATAATATGTCGAGACGCTCGAAATTAGAAGCAGATGATTCGAGCAAATTCAAACGATAATAACTTTTTACTCGAATGTCCGATTGAGTCCTGTAATATATCGAGCCGCTAGAAATAAGAAACAGAAGATCCGAGAAAATTGAAATTGCAGTAAAATGTTTCTCGGATGTCCGATTAAATCCCATAATATGTCGAGACGCTCGAAATTAAAAGCAGATGATTCGAGTAAATTCAAATGATAATAACTTTTTACTCGAATGTCCGATTGAGTCCCGTAATATATCGATACGCTCGAAATTAAAAACGGAAGATAGATGACAATTCGGACGACATTAACTTTTTACTCGGATATCCGGTTCAGTCCCGTAATATATCGATATGCTCAAAATTAAAAACAGCAGATCCGACCAAATTCAAATGGCAATAAATTATTCTCGGATGTCCGATTAAATCCCATAATATGTCGAGATGTTCGAAATTAAAAACAGAAGTTTCGAGCAAATTCAAACGCTAATAACTTTTTTCTTGGATGTCCGATTAGATCCCATAATATGTCGAGACCCTAGTAATTAAAAATAAAATAGTTGAGCAAATCCAAACGACAATAACTTTTTACTCGAATGTCAGATTGAGTCCCATAATATATCGATACGCACGAAATTAAAGACGGAAGATCGATGACAATTTAGTCGACAATAACTTTTTACATGGATGTCCGATTGAGTCCCGTAATAAATCGAGACGTTCGAAATTCAAAACGGAAGGTCCATAAAAATTAAGACGACAATATCTTTTTACAGGAATGTGCTATTGAGTCTTCTAATATATCGAGACTCTCGAAATTAAAAAGAGACGATTTGAGCGAATGCAAATGACAATAACATTTTACTCGAATGTCCGATTGAGTCCTGTAATATATCGAGCCGCTCGAAATAAAAAATAGAAGATCCGAGAAAATTAAAATGGCAGTAAAATGTTTCTCGGATGTCCGATTAAATCCCATAATATGTCGAGACGCTCGAAATTAAAAGCAGATGATTCGAGCAAATTCAAACGATAATAACTTTTTACTCGAATGTCCGATTGAGTCCTGTAATATATCGAGCTGCTCGAAATAAAAAACAGAAGATCCGAGAAAAATCAAATGGCAGTAAAATGTTTCTCGGATGTTCGATTAAATCCTATAATATGTCGAGACGCTCGAAATTAAAAGCAGATGATTCGAGCAAATTCAAACGATAATAACTTTTTACTCGAATGTCCGATTGAGTCCCGTAATATATGGATACACTCGTAATTAAAAACGGAAGATAGATGACAATTCGGACGACAATAACTTTTTACTCGAATATCCGGTTCAGTCCCGTAATATATCGATATGCTCAAAAGTAAAAACAGAGGATCCGAGCAAATTCAAATGGCAATAAATTGTTCTCGAATGTCCGATTAAATCCCATAATATGTCGAGTTGTTCGAAATTAAAAAACAGAAGATTTGAGCAAATTCAAACGGTAATAACTTTTTTCTTGGATGTCCGATTATATGCCATAATATGTCAAGACCCTAGTAATTAAAAATAGAAGATTTGAGCAAATCCAAACGACAATAACTTTTTACTCGAATGTCAGATTAAGTCCCGTATATATCGATACGCACGAAATTAAATACGGAAGATCGATGACAATTCGGTCGACCATAACTTTTTACACGGATAACCGATTAAGTCCCATAATAAATGGAGATGCTCGAATGTGCTATTGAGTCACGTAATATATCGAGACTCTCGAAATTAAAAAGAGACGATTTGAGCAAATGCAAACAACAATAACTTTTTACTCGAATGTCCGATTGAGTCCTGTAATATATCGAGCCGCTCGAAATAAAAAACAGAAGATCTAAGAAAATTCAAATGTCAGTAAAATGTTTCTCGGATGTCCGATTAAATCCCATAATATGTCGAGACGCTCGAAATTAAAAGCAGATGATTCGAGCAATTTCAAAGGATAATATCTTTTTACTCGAATGTCCGATTGAGTCCCGTAATATATCGATACGCTCGAAATTAAAAACGCAAGATAGATGACAATTCGGACGACAATAACTTTTTACTCGGATATCCGGTTGAGTCCCATAATATATCGAGACGCTCGAAGTTAAAATTAGAAGATCCATGAAATTCAAACGAAAATAACTTTTTACTCGGGTGTTTGATTGAGTCCCGTAATATATCGATATGCTCAAAATTAAAAAACAGAAGATCCGAGCAAATTCAAATGGCAATAAATTTTTCTCGGATGTCCGATTAAATCCCATAATATGTCGAGATGTTCGAAATTAAAAACAAAAGATTCGAGCAAATACAAACGGTAATAACTTTTTTCTTGGATGTCCGATTATATCCCTTAATATGTCGATACCCTAGTAATTAAAAATAGAAGATTTGAGCAAATTCAAACAACAATAACTATTTAGTCGAATGTCAGATTGAGTCCCGTAATATATCGATACGCACGAAATTAAAGACGGAAGATCGATGACAATTCGGTCGATAATAACTTTTTACACGAATGTCTGACTGAGTCCCGTAATAAATCGAGACGCTCGAAATTAAAAACGGAAGGTCCATGAAAATTCAGACAACAATATCTTTTTAAAGGAATGTGCTATTGAGTCTCGTAATATATCGAGACTCTCGAAATTAAAAAGAGACGATTTGAGCAAATGCAAACGACATAAACTTTTTACTCGAATGTTCGATTGAGTCCTGTAATATATCGAGCCGCTCGAAATAAAAAACAGACCATCCGTTAAAATTCAAATGGCAGTAAAATGTTTCTCGGATGTCCGATTAAATCCCATAATATGTCGAGATACTGGAAATTAAAAGTAGATGATTCGAGCAAATTCAAACGGTAATAACTTTTTACTCGAATGTCCGATTGAGTCCTGTAATATATCGATACACTCGAAATTAAAAACGGAAGATAGATGACAATTTGAATGATAATAACTTTTTACTCGGATATCCGGTTGAGTCCTGATGAGGACATGACCAAGAGCAAGGGCAAGGATCCCCTTGAAGGACTTGGAGGGCCTATGACAAGGGCTAGAGCAAGGAAAGCCAAGGAAGCTCTTCAACAAGTGCTGTCCATACTATTTGAATACAAGCCTATGTTTCAAGGAGAAAAGTCCAAGGTTGTGTGAGTTGTATCATGGCCCTAATGGAGGAGGACTAAATGGCACCACTTTGTCTCAATTTTAGAGTATTTAGTTTGTCTAAATAATGGCCCAATCCTTGTAAAGTTGGCTGACCAAAAATATGTTCTGGGTTAATCAACTAAAAGGGCTTTAGTAGGTTTAGTTCAAGTTGTAATAAGGGTCCAATTGGCAACCTAGGCATCAGTCTTTTGGGAGACCAAATGGTGGCTGACTTGTTGGCTGTTGGGGGTGACTTTTGGTTGCCACAATTTCAGTTACACTTAGCCATTAAGTTTTTTTAATTCCCTAGGTTAATGGCATTAAGTTATTTTAATTCTAGGTTAGTGGGTCATTACTAAAATCTGCTGTAAAGCTTCTATATAAGCTAAACCATTTTATCAATAAACACAAGTTGAGTTTTATTCAGAAAATTAGAGTTTATCTCTTTTATCTTAGTGAGAGTGATTCTCCTAAATTCTTGAGTGATTCAAGAACACCCTGGCTGTATCAAAGGACTTTCACAACCTTTGTGTGTTGCCCTCGTTGGAAAGAGTGATTCTTTCCTTCCTTTCATCTTCACCCTTGTTCTTTCAAACCACAATTCCAGAAAATCCACCTCTGCCCAGAATTATCTCGTGGCCATAACTCCCATTTTATGCACTCAAATTAAGTGATTCTTGAGCCTAAATTGAATTTCAAAACGAGACCTTTCACCTCGTTTTGGAATCACCTCATTTGGAGCCCTGTAGCTTCAGTTATTGCTATTTCTATATTTCTGTCCAGCCACCACTTAACCTACGTTTTACCATCCCATTCATCCATTTTATGCCAAGAACCACCTTATTAAGACCCACAAAATTAACCACCTTATTTTCCATCCTTTCCTTAATCAATTTCCGCATTTTCCATCAAGGTTTAATCCTAGACGATCCTAAGTCAGCCCTTGTGCCATGAGGATTCATATCAAGTCCCGTAATATATCGAGACACTCAAAATTAAAATTAGAAGATCAATGAAATTCAAACGAAAATAACTTTTTACTCGGGTGTTTGATTGAGCCCCATAATATATCGATATGCTCAAAATTAAAAACAGAAGATCTGAGCAAAATCAAATGGAAATAAATTGTTCTCGGATGTCCAATTAAATCCCATAATATGTTGAGATGTTCGAAATTAAAAACAGAAGATTCGAGCAAATTCAAACGGTAATAACGTTTTTCTTGGATGTCCGATTATATCCCATAATATGTCGAGACCCTAGTAATTAAAAATAGAAGATATGAGCATATTCAAAAGACAATAACTTTTTACTCGAATGTCAGATTGAGTCCCGTAATATATCGATACGCACAAAATTAAAGACGGAAGATCGATGACAATTCGGTCGACAATAACTTTTTACACGGATGTCCCATTGAGTCCCGTAATAAATGGAGACGCTCGAATTTAAAAACGGAAGGTCCATGAAAATTCAGACGACAATATCTTTTTACAGGAATGTGCTATTGAGTCACGTAATATATCGAGACTCTCGAAATTAAAAAGAGACGATTTGAGCAAATGCAAACGACATAAACTTTTCACTCGAATGTCCGATTGAGTCCTGTAATATATCGAGCCGCTCGAAATAAAAAACAGAAGATCCGAGAAAATTCAAATGGCAGTAAAATGTTTCTCGGATGTCCGATTAAATCCCATAATATGTAGAGACGCTCGAAATTAAAAGCAGATGATTCGAGCAAATTTAAACGGTAATAACTTTTTACTCGAATGTCCGATTGAGTCCCGTAATATATCGATACACTCGAAATTAAAAACGAAAGATAGATGACAATTCGGATGACAATAACTTTTTACTCAGATATTCGGTTCAGTCCCGTAATATATCGAGACGCTCGAAATTAAAATTAGAAGATCAATGAAATTCAAACGAAAATAACTTTTTACTCGGGTGTTTGATTGAGTCCCGTAATATATCGATATGCTCAAAATTAAAAACAGAAGATGCGAGGAAATTTAAATGGCAATAAATTGTTCTCGAATGTCCGATTAAATCCCACAATATGTTGAGATGTTCAAAATTAAAAACAGAAGATTCGACCAAATTCAAACGGTAATATCGTTTTTCTTTGATGTCCGATTATATCCCATAATATGTCGAGACCCTAGTAATTAAAAATAGAATATATGAGCATATTGAAAAGACAATAACTTTTTACTCGAATGTCAGATTGAGTCCCGTAATATATCGATACGCACGAAATTAAAGACGGAAGATCGATGACAATTCGGTCGACAATTACTTTTTACACGGATTTCCGATTGAGTCAAGTAATATATCGAGACGCTCGAAATTAAAAACGGAAGGTCCATGAAAATTCAGACGACAATATCTATTTACAGGAATGTGCTATTGAGTCACGTAATATATCGAGACTCTCAAAATTAAAAAGAGACGATTTGAGCAAATGCAAACGACAATAAATTTTTAATCGAATGTCCGATGGAGACCTGTAATATATCGAGCCGCTCGAAATAAAAAACAGAACATCCGAGAAAATTCAAATGGCAGTAAAATGTTTTTCGGATGTCCGATCAAATCCCATAATATGTCGAGAAGCTCGAAATTAAAAGCAGATGATTCGAGCAAATTCAAACGGTAATAACTTTTTACTCGAATGTCTGATTGAGTCCCGTAATATATCGATACGCTCGAAATTAAAAATGGAAGATAGATGACAATTCAGACAACAATAACTTTTTACTCGGATATCCGGTTGAGTCCCGTAATATATCGAGTCGCTCGAAATTAAAATTAGAAGATCCATGAAATTCAAACGAAAATAACTTTTTACTCGGGTGTTTGATTGAGTCCCGTAATATATCGATATGCTCAAAATTAAAAACAGAAGATCCGAGAAAATTCAAATGGCAATAAATTGTTCTCAGATGTCCGATTAAATCCCATGATATGTCGACATGTTTGAAATTAAAAACAGAAGATTCGAGCAAATTCAAACGGTAATAACCTTTTTCTTCGATGTCCGATTATATCCCATAATATGTCGAGACCCTAGTAATTAAAAATAGAAGATTTGAGCAAATTCAAACGACAATAACTTTTCACTCGAATGTCAGATTGAGTCCCGTAATATATCGATACGCACGAAATTAAAGACGGAAGATCGATGACAATTCGGTCGACAATTACTTTTTACACGGATTTCCGATTGAGTCAAGTAATATATCGAGACGCTCGAAATTAAAAACGGAAGGTCCATGAAAATTCAGACGACAATATCTATTTACAGGAATGTGCTATTGAGTCACGTAATATATCGAGACTCTCAAAATTAAAAAGAGACGATTTGAGCAAATGCAAATGACAATAAATTTTTAATCGAATGTCCGATGGAGACCTGTAATATATCGAGCCGCTCGAAATAAAAAACAGAACATCCGAGAAAATTCAAATGGCAGTAAAATGATTTTCGGATGTCCGATCAAATCCCATAATATGTCGAGAAGCTCGAAATTAAAAGCAGATGATTCGAGCAAATTCAAACGGTAATAACTTTTTACTCGAATGTCTGATTGAGTCCCGTAATATATCGATACGCTCGAAATTAAAAATGGAAGATAGATGACAATTCAGACAACAATAACTTTTTACTCGGATATCCGGTTGAGTCCCGTAATATATCGAGTCGCTCGAAATTAAAATTAGAAGATCCATGAAATTCAAACGAAAATAACTTTTTACTCGGGTGTTTGATTGAGTCCCGTAATATATCGATATGCTCAAAATTAAAAACAGAAGATCCGAGAAAATTCAAATGGCAATAAATTGTTCTCAGATGTCCGATTAAATCCCATGATATGTCGACATGTTTGAAATTAAAAACAGAAGATTCGAGCAAATTCAAACGGTAATAACCTTTTTCTTCGATGTCCGATTATATCCCATAATATGTCGAGACCCTAGTAATTAAAAATAGAAGATTTGAGCAAATTCAAACGACAATAACTTTTCACTCGAATGTCAGATTGAGTCCCGTAATATATCGATACGCACGAAATTAAAGACGGAAGATCGATGACAATTCGGTCGACAATTACTTTTTACACGGATTTCCGATTGAGTCAAGTAATATATCGAGACGCTCGAAATTAAAAACGGAAGGTCCATGAAAATTCAGACGACAATATCTATTTACAGGAATGTGCTATTGAGTCACGTAATATATCGAGACTCTCAAAATTAAAAAGAGACGATTTGAGCAAATGCAAATGACAATAAATTTTTAATCGAATGTCCGATGGAGACCTGTAATATATCGAGCCGCTCGAAATAAAAAACAGAACATCCGAGAAAATTCAAATGGCAGTAAAATGATTTTCGGATGTCCGATCAAATCCCATAATATGTCGAGAAGCTCGAAATTAAAAGCAGATGATTCGAGCAAATTCAAACGGTAATAACTTTTTACTCGAATGTCTGATTGAGTCCCGTAATATATCGATACGCTCGAAATTAAAAATGGAAGATAGATGACAATTCAGACAACAATAACTTTTTACTCGGATATCCGGTTGAGTCCCGTAATATATCGAGTCGCTCGAAATTAAAATTAGAAGATCCATGAAATTCAAACGAAAATAACTTTTTACTCGGGTGTTTGATTGAGTCCCGTAATATATCGATATGCTCAAAATTAAAAACAGAAGATCCGAGAAAATTCAAATGGCAATAAATTGTTCTCAGATGTCCGATTAAATCCCATGATATGTCGACATGTTTGAAATTAAAAACAGAAGATTCGAGCAAATTCAAACGGTAATAACCTTTTTCTTCGATGTCCGATTATATCCCATAATATGTCGAGACCCTAGTAATTAAAAATAGAAGATTTGAGCAAATTCAAACGACAATAACTTTTCACTCGAATGTCAGATTGAGTCCCGTAATATATCGATACGCACGAAATTAAAGACGGAAGATCGATGACAATTCGGTCGACAATTACTTTTTACACGGATTTCCGATTGAGTCAAGTAATATATCGAGACGCTCGAAATTAAAAACGGAAGGTCCATGAAAATTCAGACGACAATATCTATTTACAGGAATGTGCTATTGAGTCACGTAATATATCGAGACTCTCAAAATTAAAAAGAGACGATTTGAGCAAATGCAAATGACAATAAATTTTTAATCGAATGTCCGATGGAGACCTGTAATATATCGAGCCGCTCGAAATAAAAAACAGAACATCCGAGAAAATTCAAATGGCAGTAAAATGATTTTCGGATGTCCGATCAAATCCCATAATATGTCGAGAAGCTCGAAATTAAAAGCAGATGATTCGAGCAAATTCAAACGGTAATAACTTTTTACTCGAATGTCTGATTGAGTCCCGTAATATATCGATACGCTCGAAATTAAAAATGGAAGATAGATGACAATTCAGACAACAATAACTTTTTACTCGGATATCCGGTTGAGTCCCGTAATATATCGAGTCGCTCGAAATTAAAATTAGAAGATCCATGAAATTCAAACGAAAATAACTTTTTACTCGGGTGTTTGATTGAGTCCCGTAATATATCGATATGCTCAAAATTAAAAACAGAAGATCCGAGAAAATTCAAATGGCAATAAATTGTTCTCAGATGTCCGATTAAATCCCATGATATGTCGACATGTTTGAAATTAAAAACAGAAGATTCGAGCAAATTCAAACGGTAATAACCTTTTTCTTCGATGTCCGATTATATCCCATAATATGTCGAGACCCTAGTAATTAAAAATAGAAGATTTGAGCAAATTCAAACGACAATAACTTTTCACTCGAATGTCAGATTGAGTCCCGTAATATATCGATACGCACGAAATTAAAGACGGAAGATCGATGACAATTCGGTCGACAATACTTTTTACACGGATTTCCGATTGAGTCAAGTAATATATCGAGACGCTCGAAATTAAAAACGGAAGGTCCATGAAAATTCAGACGACAATATCTATTTACAGGAATGTGCTATTGAGTCACGTAATATATCGAGACTCTCAAAATTAAAAAGAGACGATTTGAGCAAATGCAAATGACAATAAATTTTTAATCGAATGTCCGATGGAGACCTGTAATATATCGAGCCGCTCGAAATAAAAAACAGAACATCCGAGAAAATTCAAATGGCAGTAAAATGATTTTCGGATGTCCGATAAATCCCATAATATGTCGAGAAGCTCGAAATTAAAAGCAGATGATTCGAGCAAATTCAAACGGTAATAACTTTTTACTCGAATGTCCGATTGAGTCCCGTAATATATCGATACGCTCGAAATTAAAAATGGAAGATAGATGACAATTCAGACAACAATAACTTTTTACTCGGATATCCGGTTGAGTCCCGTAATATATCGAGACGCTCGAAATTAAAATTAGAAGATCCATGAAATTCAAACGAAAATAACTTTTTACTCGGGTGTTTGATTGAGTCCCGTAATATATCGATATGCTCAAAATTAAAAACAGAAGATCCGAGCAAATTCAAATGGCAATAAATTGTTCTCGATGTCCGATTAAATCCCATAATATGTCGACATGTTTGAAATTAAAAACAGAAGATTCGAGCAAATTCAAACGGTAATAACCTTTTTCTTGGATGTCCGATTATATCCCATAATATGTCGAGACCCTAGTAACTAAAAATAGAAGATTTGAGCAAATGCAAACGACAATTACTTTTTACTCGAATGTCAGATTGAGTCCCGTAATATATCGATACGCACGAAATTAAAGACGGAAGATCGATGACAATTCGGTCGACAATTACTTTTTACACGGATTTCCGATTGAGTCCGTAATATATCGAGACGCTCGAAATTAAAAACGGAAGGTCCATGAAAATTCAGACGACAATATCTTTTACAGGAATGTGCTATTGAGTCACGTAATATATCGAGACTCTCAAAATTAAAAAGAGACGATTTGAGCAAATGCAAACGACAATAATTTTTACTCGAATGTCCGATGGAGACCTGTAATATATCGAGCCGCTCGAAATAAAAAACAGAACATCCGAGAAAATTCAAATGGCAGTAAAATGTTTTCGGATGTCCGATCAAATCCCATAATATGTCGAGAAGCTCGAAATTAAAAGCAGATGATTCGAGCAAATTCAAACGGTAATAACTTTTTACTCGAATGTCGATTGAGTCCCGTAATATATCGATACGCTCGAAATTAAAAAGGAAGATAGATGACAATTCAGACACAATAACTTTTTACTCGGATATCCGGTTGAGTCCCGTAATATATCGAGTCGCTCGAAATTAAAATTAGAAGATCCATGAAATTCAAACGAAAATAACTTTTTACTCGGGTGTTTGATTGAGTCCCGTAATATATCGATATGCTCAAAATTAAAAACAGAAGATCCGAGAAAATTCAAATGGCAATAAATTGTTCTCGATGTCCGATTAAATCCCATAATATGTCGAGATGTTCGAAATTAAAAACAGAAGATTCGAGCAAATTCAAACGGTAATAACTTTTTGCTTGGATGTCCGATTATATCCCATAATATGTCGAGACCCTAGTAATTAAAAATAGAAGATTTGAGCAAATTCAAACGACAATAACTTTTTACTCGAATGTCAGATTGAGTCCCGTAATATATCGATACGCACGAAATTAAAGACGGAAGATCGATGACAATTCGGTCGACAATAACTTTTTACACGGATGTCCGATTGAGTCCCGTAATATATCGAGACGCTCGAAACTAAAAACGGAATGTCCATGAAAATTCAGACGACAATATCTTTTTACAGGAATGTGCTATTGAGTCACGTAATATATCGAGACTCTCAAATTAAAAAGAGACGATTTGAGCAAATGCAAACGACAATAATTTTTACTCGAATGTCCGATGAGTCCTGTAATATATCGAGACACTCGAAATAAAAAATAGAAGATTCGAGAAAATTCAAATGGCAATAAATTGTTCTCGGATGTCCGATTAAATCCCATAATATGTCGCGATGCTCGAAATTAAAAACAGAAGATTCGACCAAATTCAAACGGTAATAACTTTTTACTCGAATGTCGATTGAGTCCCGTAATATATCGATACGCTCGAAATTAAAAACGGAAGATAGATGACAATTCGGACGACAATAACTTTTTACTCGGATATCCGGTTGAGTCCCGTAATATATCGAGACGCTCGAAATTAAAATTAGAAGATCCATGAAATTCAAACGAAAATAACTTTTTACTCAGGTGTTTGATTGAGTCCCATAATATATCGATATGCTCAAAATTAAAAACAGAAGATCCGAGCAAATTCAAATGGCAATAAATTGTTCTCGGATGTCCGATTAAATCCCATAATATGTCGAGACGCTCGAAATTAAAACAGAAGATCCGAGCAAATTCAAACGGCAATAACTTTTTTCTTAGATGTCCGATTATATCCCATAATATGTCGAGACCCTAGTAATTAAAAATAGAAGATTCGAGCAAATTCAAACGACAATAACTTTTTACTCGAATGTCAGATTGAGTCCCGTAATATATCGATACGCACGAAATTAAAGACGGAAGATCGATGACAATTCGGTCGACAATAACTTTTTACACGGATGTCCGATTGAGTCCCGTAATAAATCGAGACGCTCGAAATTAAAAACGGAAGGTCCATGAAAATTCAGACGACAATATCTTTTTACAGGAATGTGCTATTGAGTCACGTAATATATCGAGACTCTCGAAATTAAAAAGAGACGATTTGAGCAAATGCAAACGACAATAACTTTTTACTCGAATGTCCGATTGAGTCCTGTAATATATCGAGCCGCTCGAAATAAAAAACAGAACATCCGAGAAAATTCAAATGGCAGTAAAATGTTTCTCGGATGTCCGATTAAATCCCATAATATGTCGAGACGCTCGAAATTAAAAGCAGATGATTCGAGCAAATTCAAACGGTAATAACTTTTTACTCGAATGTCCGATTGAGTCCCGTAATATATCGATACGCTCGAAATTAAAAACAGAAGATAGATGACAATTCAGACGACAATAACTTTTTACTCGGATATCCGGTTGAGTCCCGTAATATATCGAGACGCTCGAAATTAAAATTAGAAGATCCATGAAATTCAAACGAAAATAACTTTTTACTCGGGTGTTTGATTGAGTCCCGTAATATATCGATATGCTCAAAATTAAAAACAAAAGATCCGAGCAAATTCAAATGGCAATAAATTGTTCTCGGATGTCCGATTAAATCCCATAATATGTCGAGATGTTCAAAATTAAAAACAGAAGATTCGAGCAAATTCAAACGGTAATAACTTTTTTCTTGGATGTCCGATTATAACCCATAATATGTCGAGACCCTAGTAATTAAAAATAAAGATTGAGCAAAATCAAACGACAATAATTTTATGAATGTCAAGACCCGTAATATATGATAGCACGAAATAAAACGGAAGATATGACAATTCGTCGACAATAACTTTTACACAGATGTCGATTGAGTCTATAATAAATCGAGACGCTCGAAATTAAAACGGAAGTCCAGGAAATTCAGACGACTATAACGGAAGGTCCATGAAAATTCAGACGACAATATCTTTTTACAGGAATGTGCTATTGAGTCACGTAATATATCGAGACTCTCGAAATTAAAAAGAGACGATTTGAGCAAATGCAAACGACAATAACTTTTTACACGAATTGATGAGAATCATGAAACTGGCCAAATACAGGCTAAAGGCCCAAGTGGAGAAGAACGAAGGCCCAAGTGGAGAAGGACAAAGCCCCCGAGTGGAGAAGGATGAAGGCCCAAGTGGAGAAGGATGAAGGCCCAGAGGCAGAGACACTATCAAGACTATTAATTGTTGTTGAAGGCCCAAACTAACTTGAAGGCCCAAGTTAAATAAGTTTTTAGTTATAATTTATTTTTATTGTAATTTTTGCCCAAACTGTTTAGAAGGCCCATGTCTATTTTTATCTTTTTCTTCAGATACACTAGAAGTATTTGTTTTTGTTTTCAATAAAAGAAAACTTTTGGCATTTTCATAAAATTGGGTGAGAGTTTCTCTCTGGGTTCCTTGTTGAACCAATTATCAGACTTATCAAGGTAATCCTTGTGGCGTCTACCCTGACTTATCTTCCTTCATTGGAAGTGGCGTCTACCCAGACTTATCTTCCTTAACCGGAAGTGGCGTCTACCCAGACTTATCTTCCTTCACCGGAAGTGGCGTCTACCCTGACTTATCTTCCTTCACCGGAAGTGGCGTCATCCAAACCTTCGTAGCCTGTATCAAGTGATCCGTTCCTAGTCAGGTTCACATCATCTGGTATCAGAGCTTCGGCTCTTGATAAAGGTTCTATCTTATCCTATTATTTTTCTTTGTAATTTGTCCTGGTTCGTGTTTTGTGCTTGTTCTGTTATTTGTTTTTCTTGTTTGCGTCTTGTTGCGTTCTTGTTTGTGTCTTTGTTTCGTTCTTGTTCTTGTCACGTTTGTGTTCTTGTTGTTGTTCTTGTTTCTAGTGTCTTTCAGACTTTGTGTCAAAAAAAAAATTGTTTGGGTTCTGTTTCAAGTAAAAAAAAAAAAAGTTGCAGAAATTTTGAAAAAAAAAAGAGAAGAAAAGAAGAAAGAGAAAAAAGAGAAAGTGGGTGTTTGATCTTTGAACACGAAATTGAGGCAGTTAGAGGCTTTTTTTTGGCAGAAAATCGTGTACCAAATCCCCTTATCTAGATTCTCCTCTGAATTCTGAGCGTTTTGATATATAGTGGGCCTCAAACGGACAACCGTAACAAAAGTTATGAGCATTTGAAGTTTAATTGTCATATCTGTTATCTTATCTATTATCCTATCTGTTATCTTATTTGTTATCATATCTGTTATCCAAATTAAATCTAATTTGTTATCCAAATCTGATCTATTATCCAAATCAAATCAAATCAAATTTTTTATCCAAATCAGATTTGTTATCCAAATCTAATCTGTTATCCAAATCAAATCCAATCTGCTATCCAAATCAAGTCCAAGTTATTATCCCAAATCAAATCTGTTACTCTGATAATTATATTGTCTTTCCTTTTATTTTATATTACCTTGTGTGTCTAATTCGATCCATCCAGGAACTTAAGAGGGAGTGAGTGGTAAAAGGCAAGAGTGAAAACATCACACAAAAGCCTATATTGAGAGCATCAAACACGAGTGAACTACCATTAAAGAGAGAAACACGTGAGTAGAGTGTGGTGAGGTCCTGAATTTTTTTTTAATTTACTGCAAAATTCTTTGTTCCTTAATCATGGCAAGAGCTGGTGACAATGGTGGTGTATATCATCAACTGGACGAATCTCAACGCTTATTTCTGGACGCGTGGACTACACAAATGCAACATTTGTTGAACCATAACAAAGAAAAGCCCTACAGACGAATAGCCAAATCTTCCTCGTTTACTCTTAAACCTCTATCCCCTAGAGAAGTGTGTGATGACCAAATCAGAATGAGAGAAAAGAGAGAACAAGAGAAAGAAAATAGTGAGGCACCACAAAGGAATATGAAAAAGAAGAGTGATACACATGAGAGAAAATTTAATTATTTTGCAGAGGCGAGTGAAGTGAGGAAAGTGTTACCTGCTCATGAACCACTCAATCTACAGTATTGCAAAGACAGTAAAATTTCTACTGATAATTCTAATGAGTTTACTATTTCTATTTCTCCTAGTGTTCAACCCTTATTGCAGGAATTTAAAAATGTCTTTCCTAAGGAGATTCCTCATGGACTGCCACCTTCAAGAGGCATAGAACATCAAGTTGATTCCTCCCCGGAGCTTCATTGCCTAACAGGCCAACTTACAAAAGCAATCCCAAGAGACTCAACGTAAGGATGCACATGCCAAAGTTCAGTATGTGAAAAGATTGTATGACCAAGTGAAGGTGCAAATTGCAAAGAAGAATGAAAGCTATGCCAAGCAAGTCAACAAGAAAAGGAAGGAAGTGGTACTTGAATCCGGTGATGATCCTAGACATTTGAGGACAAATGTTTTCCAAGAAGGAGGGAATGATGAGAATCATGAAATTGGCCAAATATAGGCTAAAGGCCCAAGTGGAGAAGAACGAAGGCCCAAGTGGAGAAGGACAAAGCCCCCGAGTGGAGAAGGATGAAGGCCCAAGTGGAGAAGGATGAAGGCCCAGAGGCAGAGACACTATCAAGACTATTAATTGTTGCTGAAGGCCCAAGTTAAATATGTTTTTAGTTATAATTTTTATTTATTGTAATTTTGGCCCAAACTATTTAGAAGGCCCATGTCTATTTTTATCTTTTAGTTCAGATACACTATAAGTATTGGTTTTTGTTTTGAATAAAAAAAACTTTTGGCATTTGATAAAATTGGGTGAGAGTTTCTCTCTAGGTTCCTTGTTGAACCAATTATCAGACTTATCAAGGTAATCCTTGTGGCGTCTACCCTGACTTATCTTCCTTCACTGGAAGTGGCGTCTACCCAGACTTATCTTCCTTCATTGGAAGTGGCGTCTACCCTGACTTATCTTCCTTCACCGGAAGTGGCGTCTACCCTAACTTATCTTCCTTCACCAGAAGTGGCGTCATCCAAACCTTCGTAGCCTGTATCAAACGATCCGCTCCTACTCAGGTTCACATCACGAATGTTCGATTGAGTCCTGTAATATATCGAGCCGCACGGAATAAAAAACAGAACATCCGAGAAAATTCAAATGGCAGTAAAATGTTTCTCGGATGTGGGATTAAATCCCATAATATGTCGAGACGCTCGAAATTAAAAGCAGATGATTCGAGCAAATTCAAACGGTAATAACTTTTTACTCGAATGTCCGA
>NC_041017.1:17409657-17462843 GCF_004193775.1 Glycine soja | reverse complement strand
GCGTAATATAATCGATACGCACGAAATTAAAGACGGAAGATTCGATGACAATTCGGTCGACAATACTTTTTACACGGATTCCGATTGAGTCAGTAATATATCGAGACGCTCGAAATTAAAAAGGAAGGTCCATGAAAATTCAGACGACAATATCTTTTACAGGAATGTGCTATTGAGTCACGTAATATATCGAGACTCTCAAAATTAAAAAGAGACGATTTGAGCAAATGCAAAGACAATAATTTTTAATCGAATGTCCGATTGAGACCTGTAATATATCGAGCCGCTCGAAATAAAAAACAGAAATCCGAGAAAATTCAAATGGCAGTAAAATGTTTCTCGGATGTCCGATTAAATCCCATAATATGTCGAGACGCTCGAAATAAAAGCAGATGATTCGAGCAAATTCAAACGGTAATAACTTTTTACTCGAATGTCTGATTGAGTCCCGTAATATATCGATAACGCTCGAAATTAAAAATGGAAGATAGATGACAATTCAGACAACATAACTTTTTACTCGGATATCCGGTTGAGTCCCGTAATATATCGAGTCGCTCGAAATTAAAATTAGAAGATCATGAAATTCAAACGAAAATACTTTTTACTCGGGTGTTTGATTGAGTCCGTAATATATCGATATGCTAAAATTAAAACAGAAGATCCGAGAAAATCAAATGGCAATAAATTGTTCTCAGATGTCCGATTAAATCCCATGATATGTCGACATGTTTGAAATTAAAAACAGAAGATTCGAGCAAATTCAAACGGTAATAACTTTTTCTTCGATGTCCGATTATATCCCATAATATGTCGAGACCCTAGTAATTAAAAATAGAGATTTGAGCAAAATTCAAACGACAATAACTTTTCACTCGAATGTCAGATTGAGTCCCGTAATATATCGATACGCACGAAATTAAAGACGGAAGATCGATGACAATTCGGTCGACAATTACTTTTTACACGGATTTCCGATTGAGTCAAGTAATATATCGAGACGCTCGAAATTAAAAACGGAAGGTCCATGAAAATTCAGACGACAATATCTATTTACAGGAATGTGCTATTGAGTCACGTAATATATCGAGACTCTCAAAATTAAAAAGAGACGATTTGAGCAAATGCAAATGACAATAATTTTTAATCGAATGTCCGATGGAGACCTGTAATATATCGAGCCGCTCGAAATAAAAAACAGAACATCCGAGAAAATTCAAATGGCAGTAAAATGATTTTCGGATGTCCGATCAAATCCCATAATATGTCGAGAAGCTCGAAATTAAAGCAGATGATTCGAGCAAATTCAAACGGTAATAACTTTTTACTCGAATGTCTGATTGAGTCCCGTAATATATCGATACGCTCGAAATTAAAAATTGAAGATAGATGACAATTCAGACAACAATAACTTTTTACTCGGATATCCGGTTGAGTCCCGTAATATATCGAGTCGCTCGAAATTAAAATTAGAAGATCCATGAAATTTCAAACGAAAATAACTTTTACTCGGGTGTTTGATTGAGTCCCGTAATATATCGATATGCTCAAAATTAAAACAGAAGATCCGAGAAAATTCAAATGGCAATAAATTGTTCTCAGATGTCCGATTAAATCCCAGATATGTCGACATGTTTGAAATAAAAACAGAAGATTCGAGAAATTCAAACGGTAAAACTTTTTCTTCGATGTCCGATTATATCCATAATATGTCGAGACCTAGTAATTAAAAATAGAAGATTTGAGCAAATTCAAACGACATAACTTTTTACTCGAATGTCAGATTGAGTCCGTAATATATCGATACGCACGAAATTAAAGACGGAAGATCGATGACAATTCGGTCGACAATACTTTTTACACGGATGTCCGATTGAGTCCGTAATATATCGAGACGCTCGAAATTAAAAACGGAAGGTCCATGAAAATTCAGACGACAATATCTTTTTACAGGAATGTGCTATTGAGTCACGTAATATATCGAGACTCTCAAAATTAAAAAGAGACGATTTGAGCAAATGCAAACGACAATAAATTTTTACTCGAATGTCCGATGGAGTCCTGTAATATATCGAGCCGCTCGAAATAAAAAACAGAACATCCGAGAAAATTCAAATGGCAGTAAAATGTTTTCGATGTCCGATTAAATCCCATAATATGTCGAGAAGCTCGAAATTAAAAGCAGATGATTCGAGCAAATTCAAACGGTAATAACTTTTTACTCGAATGTCCGATTGAGTCCCGTAATATATCGATACGCTTGAAATTAAAACAGAAGATAGATGACAATTCGGACGACAATAACTTTTTACTCGGATATCCGGTTGAGTCCCGTAATATATCGAGTCGCTCGAAATTAAAATTAGAAGATCCATGAAATTCAAACGAAAATAACTTTTTACTCGGGTGTTTGATTGAGTCCCGTAATATATCGATATGCTCAAAATTAAAAACAGAAGATCCGAGAAATTCAAATGGCAATAAATTGTTCTCGATGTCCGATTAAATCCCATAATATGTCGAATGTTGAAATTAAAAACAGAAGATTCGAGCAAATTCAAACGGTAATAACTTTTTCTTGGATGTCCGATTATATCCCATAATATGTCGAGACCCTAGTAATTAAAAATAGAAGATTTGAGCAAATTCAAACGACAATAACTTTTTACTCGAATGTCAGATTGAGTCCCGTAATATATCGATACGCACGAAATTAAAGACGGAAGATCGATGACAATTCGGTATACAATAACTTTTTACACGGATTTCTGATTGAGTCAAGTAATATATCGAGACGCTCGAAATTAAAAACGAAAGGTCCATGAAAATTCAAACGACAATATCTATTTACAGGAATGTGCTATTGAGTCACGTATTATATCGAGACTCTCAAAATTAAAAAGAGACGATTTGAGCAAATGCAAATGACAATAAATTTTTAATCGAATGTCCGATGGAGTCCTGTAATATATCGAGCCGCTCGAAATAAAAAACAGAACATCCGAGAAAATTCAAATGGCAGTAAAATGATTTTCGGATGTCCGATCAAATCCCATAATATGTCGAGAAGCTCGAAATTAAAAGCAGATGATTCGAGCAAATTCAAACGGTAATAACTTTTTACTCGAATGTCCGATTGAGTCCCGTAATATATCGATACGCTCGAAATTAAAAACGGAAGATAGATGACAATTCGGACGACAATAACATTTTACTCAGATATCCGGTTGAGTCCCGTAATATATTGAGACGCTTGAAATTAAAATTAGAAGATCCACGAAAACGAAAATAACTTCTTACTCGGGTGTTTGATTGAGTCCCATAATATATCAATATGCTCAAAATTAAAAACAGAAGATCCGAGCAAATTCAAATGGCAATAAATTGTTCTCGGATGTTCGATTAAATCCCATAATATGTCGAGATTTTCGAAATTAAAAACAGAAGATTCGAGCAAATTCAAACGGTAATAACTTTTTTCTTCGATGTCCGATTATATCCCATAATATGTCGAGACCCAAGTAACTAAAAATAGAAGATTTGAGCAAATGCAAACGACAATAACTTTTTACTCGAATGTCAGATTGAGTCCCGTAATATATCGATACGCACGAAATTAAAGACGGAAGATCGATGACAATTCGGTCGACAATAACTTTTTACACGGATGTCTGATTGAGTCCGTAATAAATCGAGACGTTCCAAATTAAAAACGGAAGGTTCATGAAAATTCAGACGACAATATCTTTTTACAGAAATGTGCTATTGAGTCACGTAATATATCGAGACTCTCAAAATTAAAAAGAGACGATTTGAGCAAATGCAAACGACAATAAATTTTTATCGAATGTCCGATGGAGTCCTGTAATATATCGAGCCGCTCGAAATAAAAAACAGAACATCGAGAAAATTCAAATGGCAGTAAAATGTTTTCGGATGTCCAATTAAATCCCATAATATGTCGAGAAGCTCGAAATTAAAAGCAGATGATTCGAGCAAATTCAAACGGTAATAACTTTTTACTCGAATGTCCGATTGAGTCCCGTAATATATCGATACGCTCGAAATTAAAAACGGAAGATAGATGACAATTCGGACGACAATAACTTTTTACTCGGATATCCGGTTGAGTCCCGTAATATATCGAGACGCTCGAAATTAAAATTAGAAGATCCATGAAATTCAAACGAAAATAACTTTTTACTCGGGTGTTTGATTGAGTCCCGTAATATATCGATATGCTCAAAATTAAAAACAGAAGATCCGAGCAAATTCAAATGGCAATAAATTGTTCTCGGATGTCCGATTAAATCCCATAATATGTCGAGATGTTTCGAAATTAAAAACAGAAGATTCGAGCAAATTCAAACGGTAATAACTTTTTTCTTGGATGTCCGATTATATCCCATAATATGTCGAGACCCTAGTAACTAAAAATAGAAGATTTGAGCAAATGCAAACGACAATTACTTTTCACTCGAATGTCCGATTGAGTCCTGTAATATATCGAGCCGCTCGAAATAAAAAACAGAATATCCGAGAAAATTCAAATGGCAGTAAAATGTTTCTCAAATGTCCGATTAAATACCATAATATGTCGAGATGCTCGAAATTAAAAGCAGATGATTCGAGCAAATTCAAACGGTAATAACTTTTTACTCGAATGTCCGATTGAGTCCCGTAATATATCGATACGCTCGAAATTAAAAACGGAAGATAGATGACAATTCGGACGACAATAACATTTTACTCAGATATCCGGTTGAGTCCCGTAATATATTGAGACGCTTGAAATTAAAATTAGAAGATCCACGAAAACGAAAATAACTTCTTACTCGGGTGTTTGATTGAGTCCCATAATATATCAATATGCTCAAAATTAAAAACAGAAGATCCGAGCAAATTCAAATGGCAATAAATTGTTCTCGGATGTCCGATTAAATCCCATAATATGTCGAGATTTTCGAAATTAAAAACAGAAGATTCGAGCAAATTCAAATGGTAATAACCTTTTTCTTCGATGTCCGATTATATCCCATAATATGTCGAGACCCTAGTAACTAAAAATAGAAGATTTGAGCAAATGCAAACGACAATTACTTTTCACTCGAATGTCCGATTGAGTCCTGTAATATATCGAGCCGCTCGAAAGAAAAAACAGAATATCCCAGAAAATTCAAATGGCAGTAAAATGTTTCTCAAATGTCCGATTAAATACCATAATATGTCGAGATGCTCGAAATTAAAAGCAGATGATTCGAGCAAATTCAAACGGTAATAACTTTTTACTCGAATGTCAGATTGAGTCCTGTAATATATCGATACGCACCAAATTAAAGACGGAAGATCGATGACAATTCAGTCGACAATAACTTTTTACACGGATGTCCGATTGAGTCCCGTAATATATCGAGACGCTCGAAATTAAAAACGGAAGGTCCATGAAAATTCAGACGACAATATCTTTTTACAGGAATGTGCTATTGAGTCACGTAATATATCGAGACTCTCAAAATTAAAAAGAGACGATTTGAGCAAATGCAAACGACAATAAATTTTTACTCGAATGTCCGATGGAGTCCTGTAATATATCGAGCCGCTCGGAATAAAAAACAGAACATCAGAGAAAATTCAAATGGCAGTAAAATGTTTTTCAAATGTCCGATTAAATCCCATAATATGTCGAGAAGCTCGAAATTAAAAGCAGATGATTCGAGCAAATTCAAACGGTAATAACTTTTTACTCGAATGTCCGATTGAGTCCCGTAATATATCGATACGCTCGAAACTAAAAACGGAAGATAGATGACAATTCGGACGACAATAACATTTTACTCGGATATCAGGTTTAGTCCCGTAATATATTGATACGCTCGAAATTAAAAACGGAAGATAGATGACAATTCGGACGACAATAACATTTTACTCAGATATCCGGTTGAGTCCCGTAATATATTGAGACGCTTGAAATTAAAATTAGAAGATCCACGAAATTCAAACGAAAATAACTTTTTACTCGGGTGTTTGATTGAGTCCCGTAATATATCATATGCTCAAAATTAAAAACAGAAGATTCGAGCAAATTCAAATGGCAATAAATTGTTCTCGGATGTCCGATTAAATCCCATAATATGTCGAGATTTTCGAAATTAAAAACAGAAGATTCGAGCAAATTCAAACGGTAATAACTTTTTTCTTCGATGTCCGATTATATCCCATAATATGTCGAGACCCTAGTAACTAAAAATAGAAGATTTGAGCAAATGCAAACGACAATTACTTTTCACTCGAATGTCAGATTGAAATATCACCGAAAAAAAAAAAAAAAAAAAAAAAAAAAAAAAAAAAAAAAAAAAAAAAAAAAAAAAAAAAATTTACTCGAATGTCAGATTGAGTCCTGTAATATATCGATACGCACCAAATTAAAGACGGAAGATCGATGACAATTCAGTCGACAATAACTTTTTACACGGATGTCCGATTGAGTCCCGTAATATATCGAGACGCTCGAAATTAAAAACGGAAGGTCCATGAAAATTCAGACGACAATATCTTTTTACAGGAATGTGCTATTGAGTCACGTAATATATCGAGACTCTCAAAATTAAAAAGAGACGATTTGAACAAATGCAAACGACAATAAATGTTTACTTAAACGTCCGATGGAGTCCTGTAATATATCGAGCCGCTCGGAATAAAAAACAGAACATCCGAGAAAATTCAAATGGCAGTAAAATGTTTTTCAGATGTCCGATTAAATCCCATAATATGTCGAGAAGCTCGAAATTAAAAGCAGATGATTCGAGCAAATTCAAACGGTAATAACTTTTTACTCGAATGTCCGATTGAGTCCCATAATATATCGATACGCTCGAAATTAAAAACGGAAGATAGATGACAATTCGGACGACAATAACATTTTACTCAGATATCCGGTTGAGTCCCGTAATATATTGAGACGCTTGAAATTAAAATTAGAAGATCCAGAAATTCAAACGAAAATAACTTTTTACTCGGGTGTTTGATTGAGTCCCATAATATATCAATATGCTCAAAATTAAAAACAGAAGATCCGAGCAAATTCAAATGGCAATAAATTGTTCTCGGATGTCCGATTAAATCCCATAATATGTCGAGATTTTCGAAATTAAAAACAGAAGATTCGAGCAAATTCAAACGGTAATAACCTTTTTCTTCGATGTCCGATTATATCCCATAATATGTCGAGACCCTAGTAACTAAAAATAGAAGATTTGAGCAAATGCAAACGACAATTACTTTTCACTCGAATGTCCGATTGAGTCCTGTAATATATCGAGCCGCTCGAAAGAAAAAACAGAATATCCCAGAAAATTCAAATGGCAGTAAAATGTTTCTCAAATGTCCGATTAAATACCATAATATGTCGAGATGCTCGAAATTAAAAGCAGATGATTCGAGCAAATTCAAACGGTAATAACTTTTTACTCGAATGTCAGATTGAGTCCTGTAATATATCGATACGCACCAAATTAAAGACGGAAGATCGATGACAATTCAGTCGACAATAACTTTTTACACGGATGTCCGATTGAGTCCCGTAATATATCGAGACGCTCGAAATTAAAAACGGAAGGTCCATGAAAATTCAGACGACAATATCTTTTTACAGGAATGTGCTATTGAGTCACGTAATATATCGAGACTCTCAAAATTAAAAAGAGACGATTTGAGCAAATGCAAACGACAATAAATTTTTACTCGAATGTCCGATGGAGTCCTGTAATATATCGAGCCGCTCGGAATAAAAAACAGAACATCCGAGAAAATTCAAATGGCAGTAAAATGTTTCTCGGATGCCTGATTAAATCCCATAATATGTCGAGACGCTCGAAATTAAAAGCAGATGATTCGAGCAAATTCAAACGGTAATAACTTTTTACTCGAATGTCCGATTGAGTTCCGTAATATATCGATACGCTCGAAATTAAAAACGGAAGATAGATGACAATTCAGTCGACAATAATTTTTACTCGGATATCCGGTTGAGTCCCGTAATATATCGAGACGCTCGAAATTAAAATTAGAAGATCCATGAAATTCAAACGAAAATAACTTTTTACTCGGGTGTTTGATTGAGTCCCGTAATATATCGATATGCTCAAAATTAAAAACAAAAGATCCGAGCAAATTCAAATGGCAATAAATTGTTCTCGGATGTCCGATTAAATCCCATAATATGTCGAGATGTTCAAAATTAAAAACAGAAGATTCGAGCAAATTCAAACGGTAATAACTTTTTTCTTGGATGTCCGATTATAACCCATAATATGTCGAGACCCTAGTAATTAAAAATAAAAGATTTGAGCAAAATCAAACGACAATAACTTTTTACTCGAATGTCAGATTGAGTCCCGTAATATATCGATACGCACGAAATTAAAAACGGAAGATTGATGACAATTCGGTCGACAATAACTTTTTACACAGATGTCCGATTGAGTCCTATAATAAATCGAGACGCTCGAAATTAAAAACGGAAGGTCCAGGAAAATTCAGACAACTATAACGGAAGGTCCATGAAAATTCAGACGACAATATCTTTTTACAGGAATGTGCTATTGAGTCACGTAATATATCGAGACTCTCGAAATTAAAAAGAGACGATTTGAGCAAATGCAAACGACAATAACTTTTTACACGAATGTTCGATTGAGTCCTGTAATATATCGAGCCGCACGGAATAAAAAACAGAACATCCGAGAAAATTCAAATGGCAGTAAAATGTTTCTCGGATGTCGGATTAAATCCCATAATATGTCGAGACGCTCGAAATTAAAAGCAGATGATTCGAGAAAATTCAAACGGTAATAACTTTTTACTCGAATGTCCGATTGAGTTCCGTAATATATCGATACGCTCGAAATTAAAAACGGAAGATAGATGACAATTCAGACAACAATATCTTTTTACTCAGATATCCGGTTGAGTCCCGTAATATATCGAGACGCTCGAAATTAAAATTAGAAGATCCATGAAATTCAAACGAAAATAACTTTTTACTCGGGTGTTTGATTGAGTCCCGTAATATATCGATATGCTCAAAATTAAAAACAGAAGATCTGAGCAAATTCAAATGGCAATAAATTGTTCTCGGATATCCGATTAAATACCATAATATGTTGAGATGTTCGAAATTAAAAATAGAAGATTCGAGCAAATTCAAACGGTAATAACGTTTTTCTTGGATGTCCGATTATATCCCATAATATGTCGAGACCCTAGTAGTTAAAAATAGAAGATTTGAGCAAATGCAAACGACAATAACTTTTACTCGAATGTCCGATTGAGTCCTGTAATATATCGAGCCGCACGAAATAAAAAACAGAAGATCCGAGAAAATTCAAATGGCAGTAAAATGCTTCTCGGATGTCCGATGAAATCCCATAATATGTCGAGACGCTCGAAATTAAAAGCAGATGATTCGAGCAAATTCAAACGGTAATAACTTTTTACTCGAATTTCAGATTGAGTCCCGTAATATATCGATACGCATGAAATTAAAGACGGAAGATCGATGACAATTCGGTCGACAATAACTTTTTACACGGATGTCCGATTGAGTCCCGTAATAAATCGAGATGCCCGAAATTAATAACGGAAGGTCGATGGAAATTCAGACGACAATATCTTTTTACAGGATTGTGCTACTAAGTCACGTAATATATCGAGTCTCTCGAAATTAAAAAGACACGATTTGAGCAAATGCAAATGACAATAACTTTTTACTCGAATGTCCGATGGAGTCCTGTAATATATCGAGCCGCTCGAAATAAAAAGCAGAACATCCGAGAAAATTCAAATGGCAGTAAAATGTTTCTCAGATGTCTGATTAAATCCCATAATATGTTGAGACGCTCGAAATTAAAAGCAGATGATTCGAGCAAATTCAAACGGTAATAACTTTTTACTCGAACGTCCGATTGATTCCCGTAATATATCGATACGCTCCAAATTAAAAATGGAAGATAGATGACAATTCAGTCGACAATAATTTTTACTCGGATATCCGGTTCAGTCCCGTAATATATCGAGACGCTCGAAATTAAAATTAGAAGATCCATGAAATTCAAACGAAAACAACTTTTTACTCGCGTGTTTGATTGAGTGCCGTAATATATCAATATGCTCGAAATTAAAAATACAAGATCCGAGCAAATTCAAATGGGAATAAATTGTTCTCGGATGTCCGATTAAATTCCATAATATGTCGAGATACTCAAAATTAAAAACAGAAGATTCGAGCAAATTCAAACGGAATTAAAAACGCTCAAAATATCTAGACGCTGAAAATTAAAAAGAGAAGATTTGAGCAAATGCAAACGGTAATAACTTTTTAGTCGAATGGCCGATTGAGTCCTGTAATATATCGAGCCGCTCGAAATAAAAAACAGAAGATCCAAGAAAATTCAAATAGCAATAAATTATTTCTCGGATGTCCGATTAAATCCCATAATATGTCGAGACGCTCGAAATTAAAAACAGATGAATCGAGGAAATTCAAACGGTGTTAAGTTTTTACTCGAATGTCCGATTGAGTCCCGTAATATATCGATACGCTCGAAATGAAAAAAGGAGGATCGTTAACAATTCATACTACATTAGCTTTTTACTCGGATGTCCAATTGAGTCCCATAATATATCGAGACGCTCGAAATTAAAAACAGAAGATACGAGCAAAGTCCAACGGCAATAACGTTTTTCTCGGATGTCCAATTAAATTTCATAATATGTCGAGACGCTCGAAATTAAAAACAGAAGATCCGAGCAAATTCAATCGGCAATAACTTTTTTCTCGGATGTCCGATTATATCCCATAATATGTCGAGACCCTAGTAATTAAAAATAGAAGATTTGAGCAAATTCAAACGACAATAACTTTTTACTCGAATGTCAGATTGAGTCCCGTAATATATCGATACGCACGAAATTAAAGACGGAAGATCGATGACAATTCGGTCGACAATAACTTTTTACACGGATGTCCGATTGAGTCCCATAATAAACCGAGACGCTCGAAATTAAAAACGGAAGGTCCACGAAAATTCAGACGACAATATCTTTTTACAGGAATGTGCTATTGAGTCACGTAATATATCGAGTCTCTCGAAATTAAAAAGAGACGATTTGAGCAAATGCAAACGACAATAACTTTTTACTCGAATGTCCGATTGAGTCCTGTAATATATCGAGCCGCTCGAAATAAAAAACAGAAGATCCGAGAAAATTCAAATGGCAGTAAAATGTTTCTCGGATGTCCGATTAAATCCCATAATATGTCGAGACGCTCGAAATTAAAAGCAGATGTTTCGAGCAAATTCAAACGGTAATAACGTTTTACTCGAATGTCCGATTGAGTCCCGTAATATATCTATACGCTCGAAATTAAAAACTGAAGATCGATGAGAATTCAGACGACAATAACTTTTTACTCGGATATCCGGTTGAGTCCCGTAATATATCGAGACGCTCGAAATTAAAATTAGAGGATCCATGAAATTCGAACGAAAATAACTTCATACTCGGGTGTTTGATTGAGTCCCGTAATATATCGATATGCTCGAAATTAAAAATAGAAGATCCGAGCAAATTCAAATGGGAATAAATTGTTCTCGGATGTCCGATTAAATCCCATAATATGTCGAGATACTCAAAATAAAAAATAGAAGATTCGAGAAAATTCAAACGGTAATAACTTTTTACTCGAATGCCCGATTGAGTCCCGTAATATATCGATACGCTCGGAATTAAAAACGCAAGATCCATGAAAATTCAGACGACAATATCTTTTTACAGGAATGTGCTATTGAGTCACGTAATATATCGAGACGCTGAAAATTAAAAAGAGAAGATTTGAACAAATGCAAACGGCAATAACTATTTACTCAAATGGCCGATTGAGTCCTGTAATATATCGAGCCGCTCGAAATAAAAAACAGAAGATCCAAGAAAATTCAAATAGCAATAAATTGTTTCTCGGATGTGAAAAGTAATGACCATTTGAATATCTTGAGAGCTTCCATTTTCAATTTCGAGCGTCTCAATGTGTTATGTGCCTGAATCAGACATCATAGTGAAAAGTTATTACCATTTGAATTTCTTGAGAGCTTCTGTTTTTCAATTTCAAGCGTCTCGATATGTTGTGTCTGAATCGCACATCCTAGTGTAAAGTTATGACCATTTGAATTTCTCGAGAGCTTTTTTTCATCAATTTAGAGCACCTGGGTATACTATGCGCCTGAATGGGACATTCGTGTGAAATGTTATGGCCATTTGAATTTCTCGAGAGCTTCCGTTGTTCAATTTCGAGCATCTCGGTATATTATGCACCTGAATGGGACATTCGTTTGAAATGTTATGACCATTTGAACTTCTCGAGAGCTGCCGTTATTCAATTTTGAGCATCTCGATATATTATGCGACTTAATCGGACATCCGTGTGAATAGTTATCACTAGTTGAATTTCTCGAGAGCTTCCGTTGTTCAATTTTGAGCATCTCGATAAATTATGCGACTTAATCGGACATTCGTGTGAAAAGTAATGACCATTTGAATATCTTGAGAGCTTCCATTTTCAATTTCGAGCGTCTCGATGTGTTATGTGCCTGAATCAGACATCATAGTGAAAAGTTATGACCATTTGAATTTCTTGAGAGCTTCTGTTTTTCAATTTCAAGCGTCTCGATATGTTGTGTCTGAATCGCACATCCTAGTGTAAAGTTATGACCATTTGAATTTCTCGAGAGCTTTTTTTCATCAATTTAGAGCACCTCGGTATATTATGCGCCTGAATGGGACATTCGTGTGAAATGTTATGACCATTTGAATTTCTCGAGAGCTTCCGTTGTTCAATTTTGAGCATCTCGATATATTATGCGACTTAATCGGACATCCGTGTGAATAGTTATCACCAGTTGAATTTCTAGAGAGCTTCCGTTGTTCAATTTCGACCATCTCGATATATTATGCGACTTAATCGGACATTCATGTGAAAAGTAATGACCATTTGAATATCTTGAGAGCTTCCATTTTCAATTTCGAGCGTCTCAATGTGTTATGTTCCTGAATCAGACATCATAGTGAAAAGTTATTACCATTTGAATTTCTTGAGAGCTTCTGTTTTTCAATTTCAAGCGTCTCGATATGTTGTGTCTGAATCGCACATCCTAGTGTAAAGTTATGACCATTTGAATTTCTCGAGAGCTTTTTTTCATCAATTTAGAGCACCTGGGTATACTATGCGCCTGAATGGGACATTCGTGTGAAATGTTATGGCCATTTGAATTTCTCGAGAGCTTCCGTTGTTCAATTTCGAGCATCTCGATATATTATGCAACTTAATCGGACATTCGTGTGAAAAGTAATGACCATTTGAATATCTCGAGAGCTTCTGTTCTTCAATTTCGAGCGTCTCGATTTGTTATGTGCCTGAATCGGGCATCCTAGTGAAAATTTACGGCCATTTGAATTTCTCAAGAGCTTTTGTTGATCAAATTAGAGCATCTAGGTATATTATGCGCCTGAATGGGAAATCCGTGTGAAAAGTTATGACCATTTGAATTTCATGAGAACTTCCATTCTTCAATTCCGAGAGTCTCGATATTTTATGTCCCTGAATCGGACATCCTAGTGAAAAGTTATGATCGTTTGAATTTCTCGAGAGCTTTTTTTCATCAATTTAGAGCATCTAGGTATATTATGCGCCTGAATGGGTCATCCGTGTGAAAAGTTATGACCATTCGAGTATCTTGAGAGCTTCCGTTTTCAATTTCGAGCGTCTCGATATGTTATGTACCTGAATCGGACATCATAGTGAAACGTTATGACCATTTGAATTTCTCGAGAGCACTCGTTGATCTATTTAGTGCATGTAGGTATATTATGCGCCTGAATGGGACATCCGTGTGAAAACTTATGACCATTTAAATTTCTTGAGAGCTTCCATTGTTCAATTTCGAGCTTCTCGATATGTTATGTGCCTGAATCGGAACTCCTAGTGAAAAGTTATGATCGTTCGAATTTCTCGAGAGCTTTCGTTGATCAATTAAGAGCATCCAGATATATTATGTCCCCGAATGGGACGTCCGTAAAAAAAGTTATGACCATTTGAATTTCTCGAGAGCTTCCGATGATCAATTTCGAGCGTCCCGATATGTTTTGTACCTGAACCGGACATTCTAGTGAAAAGTTATGACCATTTGATTTTCTCCAGAGCTTCTGTTGTTCAATTTCGAGCGTCTCGATATATTGAGTGCCTTATTCGGACATCCGAGAGAAAAGTTATGACCATTTGAATTTCTTAAGAGCTTCAGTTGTTCAATTTCGAGCGTCTCGATATATCATGTCTCCCTATCTGAAATCCGTGTGAAAAGTTATGACCAATCGAATATCTTGAGAGCTTCTGTTGTACAATTTCGAGCGTCTTGCATTGTTATGCGCCTGAATCAGACATCCTTGTGAAAAGTTATGACCATTTGAATTTCTCGAGAGCTTTTGTTCATCAAATTAGAGCACCTCGGTATATTATGCACCTGAATGGGACATTCGTTTGAAATGTTATGACCATTTGAACTTCTCGAGAGCTGCCGTTATTCAATTTTGAGCATCTCGATATATTATGCGACTTAATCGGACATCCGTGTGAATAGTTATCACTAGTTGAATTTCTCGAGAGCTTCCGTTGTTCAATTTTGAGCATCTCGATAAATTATGCGACTTAATCGGACATTCGTGTGAAAAGTAATGACCATTTGAATATCTTGAGAGCTTCCATTTTCAATTTCGAGCGTCTCGATGTGTTATGTGCCTGAATCAGACATCATAGTGAAAAGTTGTGACCATTTGAATTTCTTGAGAGCTTCTGTTTTTCAATTTCAAGCGTCTCGATATGTTGTGTCTGAATCGCACATCCTAGTGTAAAGTTATGACCATTTGAATTTCTCGAGAGCTTTTTTTCATCAATTTAGAGCACCTCGGTATATTATGCGCCTGAATGGGACATTCGTGTGAAATGTTATGACCATTTGAATTTCTCGAGAGCTTCCGTTGTTCAATTTTGAGCATCTCGATATATTATGCGACTTAATCGGACATCCGTGTGAATAGTTATCACCAGTTGAATTTCTAGAGAGCTTCCGTTGTTCAATTTCGACCATCTCGATATATTATGCGACTTAATCGGACATTCATGTGAAAAGTAATGACCATTTGAATATCTTGAGAGCTTCCATTTTCAATTTCGAGCGTCTCAATGTGTTATGTGCCTGAATCAGACATCATAGTGAAAAGTTATTACCATTTGAATTTCTTGAGAGCTTCTGTTTTTCAATTTCAAGCGTCTCGATATGTTGTGTCTGAATCGCACATCCTAGTGTAAAGTTATGACCATTTGAATTTCTCGAGAGCTTTTTTTCATCAATTTAGAGCACCTCGGTATATTATGCGCCTGAATGGGACATTCGTGTGAAATGTTATGACCATTTGAATTTCTCGAGAGCTTCCGTTGTTCAATTTTGAGCATCTCGATATATTATGCGACTTAATCGGACATCCGTGTGAATAGTTATCACCAGTTGAATTTCTAGAGAGCTTCCGTTGTTCAATTTCGACCATCTCGATATATTATGCGACTTAATCGGACATTCATGTGAAAAGTAATGACCATTTGAATTTCTCAAGAGCTTCCATTTTCAATTTCGAGCGTCTCAATGTGTTATGTGCCTGAATCAGACATCATAGTGAAAAGTTATTACCATTTGAATTTCTTGAGAGCTTCTGTTTTTCAATTTCAAGCGTCTCGATATGTTGTGTCTGAATCGCACATCCTAGTGTAAAGTTATGACCATTTGAATTTCTCGAGAGCTTTTTTTCATCAATTTAGAGCACCTGGGTATACTATGCGCCTGAATGGGACATTCGTGTGAAATGTTATGGCCATTTGAATTTCTCGAGAGCTTCCGTTGTTCAATTTCGAGCATCTCGATATATTATGCAACTTAATCGGACATTCGTGTGAAAAGTAATGACCATTTGAATATCTCGAGAGCTTCTGTTCTTCAATTTCGAGCGTCTCGATTTGTTATGTGCGTGAATCGGGCATCCTAGTGAAAATTTACGGCCATTTGAATTTCTCAAGAGCTTTTGTTGATCAAATTAGAGCATCTAGGTATATTATGCGCCTGAATGGGAAATCCGTGTGAAAAGTTATGACCATTTGAATTTCATGAGAACTTCCATTCTTCAATTCCGAGAGTCTCGATATTTTATGTCCCTGAATCGGACATCCTAGTGAAAAGTTATGATCGTTTGAATTTCTCGAGAGCTTTTTTTCATCAATTTAGAGCATCTAGGTATATTATGCGCCTGAATGGGTCATCCGTGTGAAAAGTTATGACCATTCGAGTATCTTGAGAGCTTCCGTTTTCAATTTCGAGCGTCTCGATATGTTATGTACCTGAATCGGACATCATAGTGAAACGTTATGACCATTTGAATTTCTCGAGAGCACTCGTTGATCTATTTAGTGCATGTAGGTATATTATGCGCCTGAATGGGACATCCGTGTGAAAACTTATGACCATTTAAATTTCTTGAGAGCTTCCATTGTTCAATTTCGAGCTTCTCGATATGTTATGTGCCTGAATCGGAACTCCTAGTGAAAAGTTATGATCGTTCGAATTTCTCGAGAGCTTTCGTTGATCAATTAAGAGCATCCAGATATATTATGTCCCCGAATGGGACGTCCGTAAAAAAAGTTATGACCATTTGAATTTCTCGAGAGCTTCCGATGATCAATTTCGAGCGTCCCGATATGTTTTGTACCTGAACCGGACATTCTAGTGAAAAGTTATGACCATTTGATTTTCTCCAGAGCTTCTGTTGTTCAATTTCGAGCGTCTCGATATATTGAGTGCCTTATTCGGACATCCGAGAGAAAAGTTATGACCATTTGAATTTCTTAAGAGCTTCAGTTGTTCAATTTCGAGCGTCTCGATATATCATGTCTCCCTATCTGAAATCCGTGTGAAAAGTTATGACCAATCGAATATCTTGAGAGCTTCTGTTGTACAATTTCGAGCGTCTTGCATTGTTATGCGCCTGAATCAGACATCCTTGTGAAAAGTTATGACCATTTGAATTTCTCGAGAGCTTTTGTTCATCAAATTAGAGCACCTCGGTATATTATGCACCTGAATGGGACATTCGTTTGAAATGTTATGACCATTTGAACTTCTCGAGAGCTGCCGTTATTCAATTTTGAGCATCTCGATATATTATGCGACTTAATCGGACATCCGTGTGAATAGTTATCACTAGTTGAATTTCTCGAGAGCTTCCGTTGTTCAATTTTGAGCATCTCGATAAATTATGCGACTTAATCGGACATTCGTGTGAAAAGTAATGACCATTTGAATATCTTGAGAGCTTCCATTTTCAATTTCGAGCGTCTCGATGTGTTATGTGCCTGAATCAGACATCATAGTGAAAAGTTGTGACCATTTGAATTTCTTGAGAGCTTCTGTTTTTCAATTTCAAGCGTCTCGATATGTTGTGTCTGAATCGCACATCCTAGTGTAAAGTTATGACCATTTGAATTTCTCGAGAGCTTTTTTTCATCAATTTAGAGCACCTCGGTATATTATGCGCCTGAATGGGACATTCGTGTGAAATGTTATGACCATTTGAATTTCTCGAGAGCTTCCGTTGTTCAATTTTGAGCATCTCGATATATTATGCGACTTAATCGGACATCCGTGTGAATAGTTATCACCAGTTGAATTTCTAGAGAGCTTCCGTTGTTCAATTTCGACCATCTCGATATATTATGCGACTTAATCGGACATTCATGTGAAAAGTAATGACCATTTGAATATCTTGAGAGCTTCCATTTTCAATTTCGAGCGTCTCAATGTGTTATGTGCCTGAATCAGACATCATAGTGAAAAGTTATTACCATTTGAATTTCTTGAGAGCTTCTGTTTTTCAATTTCAAGCGTCTCGATATGTTGTGTCTGAATCGCACATCCTAGTGTAAAGTTATGACCATTTGAATTTCTCGAGAGCTTTTTTTCATCAATTTAGAGCACCTGGGTATACTATGCGCCTGAATGGGACATTCGTGTGAAATGTTATGGCCATTTGAATTTCTCGAGAGCTTCCGTTGTTCAATTTCGAGCATCTCGATATATTATGCAACTTAATCGGACATTCGTGTGAAAAGTAATGACCATTTGAATATCTCGAGAGCTTCTGTTCTTCAATTTCGAGCGTCTCGATTTGTTATGTGCCTGAATCGGGCATCCTAGTGAAAATTTACGGCCATTTGAATTTCTCAAGAGCTTTTGTTGATCAAATTAGAGCATCTAGGTATATTATGCGCCTGAATGGGAAATCCGTGTGAAAAGTTATGACCATTTGAATTTCATGAGAACTTCCATTCTTCAATTCCGAGAGTCTCGATATTTTATGTCCCTGAATCGGACATCCTAGTGAAAAGTTATGATCGTTTGAATTTCTCGAGAGCTTTTTTTCATCAATTTAGAGCACCTCGGTATATTATGCGCCTGAAATGGACATTTGTGTGAAATGTTATGACCATTTGAATTTCTCGAGAGCTTCCGTTGTTCAATTTTGAGCATCTCGATATATTATGCGACTTAATCGGACATCCTAATGAAAAGTTATGATCATTTGAATTTCTCGAGAGCTTCCGTAATTCAATTTCGAGCGTGTCGATATGTTATGTGCCTGAATCGGACATCCTAGTGAAAAGTTATGAACATTTGAATATCTCGAGAGCTATCGTTGATCACATTAGAGAATCTAGGTATATTATGCGCCTGAATGGGAAATCCGCGTGAAAAGTTTTGACCATTTGAATTTCATGAGAACTTCCGTTCTTCAATTTCGAGCGTCTCGATATGTTATGTGCCTGAACCGAACATCCTAGTGAAAAGTTATGATCATTTGAATTTCTTGAGAGTTTCCGTTGTTCAATTTTGAGAGTCTCGATATCTTGAGCACCTTAATTGGACATCTAAGTGAAAGTTTTGACCATTTGAATTTCTTGAGAGCTTCCGTTGTTCAATTTCGAGAGTCACGATATTTTGAGTGCCTTAATCGGACATCGGAGTGAAAAGTTATGACCATTTGAATTTCTCGACAGCTTTCGTTGTTCAATTTCAAGTGTCTCGATATATTAAGGGTCTTAATCGGATATCCGAGTTAAAAGTTATGAGCAGTTGAATTTCTTGAGAACTTTAGTTGTTCAATTTCGAGCATCTCGATATATTATGCGACTTAATCGGACATCCGTGTGAGAAGTTATGACCATTTGTATATCTTGAGAGCATCCATTTTTCAATTTCGAGCGTCTCGATATGTTATGTGTCTGAATCGGACATCCTAGTGAAATGTTATGACCATTTGAATATCTCAAGAGCATTCGTTGATCAATTTAGAGCATCTAGTTATATTATGCGCCTGAATGGGTCATCCGTGTGAAAAGTTATGACCATTTGAATATCTTGAGAACTTTCGTTTTCAATTTCGAGCGTCTCGATATGTTATGTGCCTAAATCAGACATCACAGTGAAAAGTTACGACCATTTGAATTTCTCGAGAGCTCTCGTTGATTAATTTAGAGCATCCAGGTATATTATGCGCCAGAATGGGACATCCGTGTGAAAACTTATGACCATTTGAATTTCTTGACAGCTTCCATTGTTCAATTTCGAGCGTCTCGATATGTTATGTGTCTGAGTCGGACATCCTAGTGAAAAGTTCAGACTATTGGAGTGTCTCGAGAGCTTCCGTTGTTCAATTTCGAGCATCTCGATATATTATGCGACTTAATCGGACTTCGGTGTGAAAAGTGATGACCATTTGAATTCCTTGAGAGCTTCCGTAATTCAATTTCGAGCGTCTCGATATGTTATGTGCCTGAATCGGACATCCTAGTGAAAAGTTATGACCATTCGAATTTCTCGAGAGCTTTCGTTGATCAATTTAGATCCTGTAGGTATATTATGCGCCTGAATGGGACATCCGTGTCAAAAGTTATGACCATTTGAATTTCTTGAGAGCTTCCACTGTTAAATTTCGAGCGTCTCGATATGTTATGTGCCTGAATCTGACATCCGAGTGAAAGACCTTTTGAATATCTCGAGAGCATTTGTTGATCAATTTAGAGCATCTAGGTATATTATGCGCCTGAATGGGACATCCGTGTGAAAAGTTATGACCATTTGAATTTCTTGAGAGCTTCCGCTGTTCAATTTCGAGCGTCTCGATATGTTATGTGCCTGAATCGGACATCCGTATGAAAAGTTATGAGCATTTGAATTTCTCGAGAGCTTCTAGTGTTAAATTTCGAGCATCGTGATATATTATGCGACTTAATCAGACATTCTTGTTAAAAGTTATGACCATATGAATTTCTCGAGAGCTTCCATTGATCAATTTTGAGCGGCCCGATATGTTTTGTGCCTGAACCGGACATTCTAGTGAAAAGTTATGACAATTTGAATATCTCGAGAGCTTTCGTTGTTCAATTTCGAGCGTCCCGATATATTAAGCGCCTTATTCGGACATCTGAGTGAAAAGTTATGACCATTTGAATTTCTTGAGAGCTTCAGTTGTTCAATTTTGAGCGTCTCGATATATCATGTCTCCCTTTCTGACATCCCTGTGAAAAGCTATGACCATTTGAATATCTTGAGAGCTTCCCTTGTTCAATTTCGTGCGTCTCGATATGTTATGTGCCTGAATCGGAGATCATAGTGAAAAGTTATGACAATTTGAATTTCTCAAGAGCTCTCGTTGATCTATTTAGTGCATCTAGGTATATTATGCGCTTGACTGGGACAACCGTGTGAAAAGTTATGACCTTTTGAAATTCTCGAGAGCTTCCATTGTTCAATTTCGAGCGTCTCGATATGTTATGTGCCTGAATCGGACAACCTAGTGAAATGTTATGATCGTTTGAATTTCTCGAGAGCTTTCGTTGACCAATTTAGAGCATAAAGGTATATTATGCGCCAGAATGGGAATTCGTTTGAAAAGTTATGACCATTTGAATTTCTTGAGAGCTTCCGTTGTTCAATTTCGAGTGTCTCGATATGTTATGTGCCTGAATCGGACATCCTAGTGAAAAGTTATGACTATTGGAATTTCTCGAGAGCTTCAGTTGTTCAATTTCTAGTGTTTTGATATATTATGTCCCTGAATGGGACGTCCGTGCCAAAAGTTATGACCATTTGAATTTCTCGAGAGCTTTCGTTAATCAATTTTGAGCGTCCCGATATGTTTTGTACCTGAACCGGACATTCTAGTGAAAAGTTATGACCATTTGAATTTCTCGAGAGCTTCGGTTGTTCAATTTCGAGTGTCTCGATATATTATGCCCCTTAATCGGACATTTGGGTGAAAGGTTATGACAATTTGAATTTCTCGAGAGCTTCGGTTGTTCAATTTCGAGCGTCTCGATATATTGAGCGCCTTATTCGGACATCCGAGAGCAAAGTTATGACCATTTGAATTTCTTAAGAGCTTTAGTTGTTCAATTTTGAGCGTCTCGATATATCATGTCTCCCTATCTGAAATCCGTGTGAATAGTTATGACCATTTGAATATCTTGAGAGCTTCTGTTGTACAATTTCGAGCGTCTTGATGTGTCATGTGCCTGAATCAGACATCCTTGTGAAAAGTTATGACCATTTGAATTTCTCGAGAGCTTCTCATGTTCAATTTCGAGCGTCTCGATATATTATGCGACATAATCGGACAATCATGTGAAAAGTTATAACCATTTGAATTTCTTGAGAGCTTCTGTCGTTCAATTTCAAGCGTCTCGATATGTTATGTGCCTGAATCGCACATCCAAGTGAAAGGTTATGACCATTTGAATTTCTCGAGAGCTTTTGTTCATTAGTTTAGAGCACCTCGGTATATTATGCGCCTGAATCGGACATTCGTGTGAAATGTTATGACCATTTGAATTTATCGAGAGCTTCCGTTGTTCAATTTTGAGCATCTCGATATATTATGCGACTTAATCGGACATCCGTGTGAATAGTTATCACCAGTTGAATTTCTCGAGAGCTTCCGTTGTTCAATTTTGAGCATCTCGATATATTATGCGAGTTAATCGGACATTCGTGTGAAAAGTAATGACCATTTGAATATCTTGAGAGTTTTCATTTTCAATTTCGAGAGTCTCGATGTGTTATGTGCCAGAATCGGACATCATAGTGAAAAGTTATGACCATTTGAATTTCTCGAGAGCTTTCGTTGATCTAATTAGTACATCTAGGTATATTATGCGCCTGAATGGGACATACGTGTGTAAATTTATGACCTTTTGAATTTCTCGAGAGCTTCCATTGTTCAATTTCGAGTGTCTCGATAAGTTATGTGTTTGAATCGGACATCCTAGTGAAAAGTTATGATCATTTGAATTTCTCGAGAGCTTTCATTGATCAATTTAGAGCATCAAGGTATATTATGCGCCAGAATGGGACATCCGTGTGAAAAGTTATGACCATTTGAATTTCTTGAGAGCTTCCGTTGTTCAATTTTGAGCGTCTCGATATGTTATGCGCCTGAATCGGACATGCGAGTGAAAAGTTATGACCGTTTGAATTTCTCGTGAGCATCCGTTGTTCTATTTCTAGCGTCTCGATATATTATGTCCCCGAATGGGACGTCTGTGCCAAAAGTTATGACCATTTGAATTTCTCGAGAGCTTCCGTTGATGAATTTCGAGTGTCCCGATATGTTTTGTACCTGAACCGGACATTCTAGTCAAAAGTTATGACCATTTGAATTTCTCGAGAGCTTCGGTTGTTCAATTTCGAGCGTCTCGATATATTATGCCCCCGAATGGGACGTTGGTGCGAAAAGTTATGACCATATGAATTTCTCGAGAGCTTTCGAGGATCAATTTTGAGCGTCCCGATATGTTTTGTGCCTGAACCGTTCCTTCTAGTGAAAAGTTATGACAATTTGAATTTCTCGAGAGCTTCCGTTGTTCAATTTCAAGCGTCTCGATATATTGAGCGCCTTATTCGGACATCTGAGTGAAAAGTTATGACCATTTGAATTTCATGAGAGCTTCAGTTGTTCAATTTTGAGCGTCTCGATATATCATGTCTCCCTTTCTGACATCCGTGTGAAAAGCTATGACCATTTGAATATCTTGAGAGCTTCCCTTGTTCAATTTCGTGCCTCTCGATATGTTATGGGCCTGAATCGGAGATCATAGTGAAAAGTTATGACCATTTGAATTTCTCGAGAGCCCTCGTTGATCTATTTAGTGCATCTGGGTATATTATGCGCCTGACTGGGACATCCGTGTGAAAAGTTATGACCTTTTGAAATTCTCGAGAGCCTCCATTGTTTAATTTCGAGCATCTCGATATGTTATGTGCCTGAATCGGACATCCTAGTGAAATGTTATGATCGTTCGAATTTCTCGAGAGGTTTCGTTGATCAATTTAGAGCATCCAGGTATATTATGCGCCAGAATGGGACATCCGTGTGAAAACTTATGACCATTTGAATTTCTTGAGAGCTTCCATTGTTCAATTTCAAGCGTCTCGATATGTTATGTGCTTGAATCGGACATCCAAGTGAAAAGTTATGACTATTGGAATTTCTCGAGAGCTTCAGTTGTTCAATTTCTAGCGTCTCGATATATTATGTCCCCGAATGGGACGTCTGTGCCAAAAGTTATGACCATTTGAATTTCTCGAGAGCTTCCGTTGATGAATTTCGAGTGTCCCGATATGTTTTGTACCTGAACCGGACATTCTAGTCAAAAGTTATGACCATTTGAATTTCTCGAGAGCTTCGGTTGTTCAATTTCGAGCGTCTCGATATATTATGCCCCTTAATCGGACATTCGGGTGAAAAGTTACGATAATTTGAATTTCTCGAGAGCTTCCGTTGTTCAATTTCGAGCGTCTCCATATATGGAGCGCCTTATTCGGACATCCGAGAGAAAAGTTATGACGATTTGAATTTCTTAAGAGCTTCAGTTGTTCAATTTGGAGTGTCTCGATATATCATGTCTCCCTATCTGAAATCCGTGTGAAAAGTTATGACCATATGAATATCTTGAGAGCTTCTGTTGTACAATTTCGAGCGTCTTGATATGTTATGTGCCTGAATCTGACATCCTTGTGAAAAGTTATGATCATTTGAATTTCTCGAGAGCTTCTCATGTTCAATTTCAAGCGTCTCGATATATTATGCGACATAATCGGACATCCGTGTGAAAAGTTATGACCATTTGAATTTCTTGAGAGCTTTCGTCGTTCAATTTCAAGCGTCTCGATATGTTATGTGTCTGAATCGCACATCCTAGTGAAAGGTCATGACCATTTGAATTTCTTGAGAGCTTTTGTTCATCAATTTAGAGCACCTCGGTATATTATGCGCTTGAATGGGACATTCGTGTGAAATGTTAGGACCATTTGAATTTCTCGAGAGCTTCCGTTGTTCAATTTTGAGCATCTCGATATATTATGCGACTTAATCGGACATCCGTGTGAATAGTTATCACCAGATGAATTTCTCGAGAGCTTCCGTTGTTCAATTTTGAGCATCTCGATATATTATACGAGTTAATCGGACATTCGTGTGAAAAGTAATGACCATTTGAATACCTTGAGAGCTTCCATTTTCAATTTCGAGCGTCTCGATATGTTACGTGCCTGAATCGGACATCATAGTGAAAAGTTATGACCATTTTAATTTCTCGAGAGCTTTCGTTGATCTATTTAGTGCATCTAGGTATATTATGCGCCTGAATGGGACATACGTGTGAAAATTTATGACCTTTTGAATTTCTCGAGAGCTTCCATTGTTCAATTTCGAGTGTCTCGATATGTTATGTGTTTGAATCGGACATCCTAGTGAAAAGTTATGATCATTTGAATTTCTCGAGAGCTTTCATTGATCAATTTAGAGCATTAAGGTATATTATGCGCCAGAATGGGACATCCGTGTTAAAAGTTATGACCATTTGAATTTCTCGAGAGCTTCCACTGTTCAATTTCGAGTGTCTCGATATGTTATGTGTTTGAATCGGACATCCTAGTGAAAAGTTATTATCATTTGAATTTCTCGAGAGCTTTCATTGATCAATTTAGAGCATTAAGGTATATTATGCGCCAGAGTGGGACATCCGTGTGAAAACTGATGACCATTTGAATATCTCGAGAGCTTCCGTTGTTCAATTTCGAGCGTCTCGATATGTTATGCACCTGAATCAGAAATCCGAGTGAAAAGTTATGACCATTGAGATTTCTCGAGAACCTCCGTTGTTCAATTTCGAGCGTCTCAATATGGTATGCGCCTGAATCGGACATGCGAGTGAAAAGTTATGACCATTTTAATTTTTCGAGAGCTTCCGTTGTACAATTTGTAGCGTCTTGATATAATATGTCCCTGAATCGGACATCCAAGTGAAAAGTTATGACCATTTGGATATCTCGAGAGCTTCCGTTGTTCAATTTCGAGCGTCTTGATATGTTATGCACCTGAATCGGAAATCCGAGTGAAAACTTATGACCATTTAGATTTCTCCAGAGCTTCCGTTGTTCAATTTCGAGCGTCTCAATATGGTATGCGCCTGAATCGGACATGGGAGTGAAAAGTTATGACCATTTTAATTTCTCGAGAGCTTCCGTTGTTCAATTTCTAGCAACTCGATACGCTATGCGCCTGAATCGGACATGCGAGTGAAAAGTTATGACCATTTGAATTTCTCGAGAGCTTCTTTTGTTCAATTTCGAGCGTCTCGATATGTTATACGCCTGAATCGGACATGCGAGTGAAAAGTTATGACCATTTGAATTTCTCGAGAGCTTCCGTTGTTAATTTTCTAGCGTCTCGATACGCTATGCGCCGGAATCGGACATGCGAGTAAAAAGTTATGACCATATGAATATCTTGAGAGCTTCTGTTGTACAATTTCGAGCGTCTTGATATGCTATGCGCCTGAATCGGACATGCGAGTGAAAAGTTATGACCATTTGAATTTCTCGAGAACATCCGCTGTTCAATTTCGAGCGTCTCTATATGTTATGCGCCTGAATCGGACATGCGAGTGAAAAGTTATGACCAATTTAATTTTTCGAGAGCTTCCGTTGTACAATTTGTAGCGTCTTGATATAATATGTCCCTGAATCGGACATCCAAGTGAAAAGTTATGACCATTTAAATATCTCGAGAGCTTCCATTGTTCAATTTCGAGCGTCTTGATATGTTATGCACCTGAATCGGAAATCCGAGTGAAATGTTATGACCATTTAGATTTCTCCAGAGCTACCGTTGTTCAATTTCTAGCGTCTCAATATGGTATGCGCCTGAATCGGACATGGGAGTGAAAAGTTATGACCATTTTAATTTCTCGAGAGCTTCCGTTGTTCAATTTCGAGCGTCTCGATATGTTATGCACCTGATTCGGACATGCAAGTGAAAATTTATGACCATTTGAATTTCTCGAGAAAATCCGTTGTTCAATTTCAAGCGTCTCGATATGTTATGCGTCTGAATCGAACATGCGAGTGAAAAGTTATGACCATTTTAATTTCCCGAGAGCTTCCGTTTTTAAATTTCTAGCATCTCGATACGCTATGCGCCTAAATCGGACATGCGAGTGAAAAGTTATGACCATTTAGATTTCTCGAGAGCTTCCATTGTTCAATTATGAGCGTCTCAATATGGTATGCGCCTGAATCGGACATGCGAGTGAAAAGTTATGACCATTTTAATTTCCCGAGAGCTTCCGTTTTTAAATTTCTAGCATCTCGATACGCTATGCGCCTAAATCGGACATGCGAGTGAAAAGTTATGACCATTTAGATTTCTCGAGAGCTTCCATTGTTCAATTATGAGCGTCTCAATATGGTATGCGCCTGAATCGGACATGCGAGTGAAAAGTTATGACCATTTTAATTTCTAGAGAGCTTCCGTTGTTCAATTTCTAGCATGTCGATATGTTGTGCGCCTGAATCGGACATGCGAGTGAAAAGTTATGACCATTTGAATTTCTCTAGAACATCCGTTTTTCAATTTAGAGCGTCTCGATCTGTTATGCGCCTGAATCGGGAATCCGAGTGAAAAGTTATGACCATTTAGATTTCTCCAGAGCTTCCGTTGTTCAATTTCGAGCGTCTCGATATGTTATACGCCTGAATCGGACATGCGAGCAAAAAGTTATGACCATTTAGATTTCTCGAGAGCTTCCGTTGTTCAATTTCGAGCGTCTCAATATGGTATGCGCCTGAATCGGACATGCGAGTGAAAAGTTATGACCATTTTAATTTCTAGAGAGCTTCCGTTGTTCAATTTTGAGCGTCTCAATATGGTATGCGCCTGAATCGGACATGCGAGTGAAAGGTTATGACCATTTTAATTTCTAGAGAGCTTCCGTTGTTCAATTTCTAGCATGTCGATATGTTGTGCGCCTGAATCGGACATGCGAGTGAAAAGTTATGACCATTTTAATTTTTCGAGAGCTTCCGTTGTACAATTTGTAGCGTCTTGATATAATATGTCCCTGAATCGGACATCCGAGTGAAAAGTTATGACCATTTGAATATCTCGAGAGCTTCCATTGTTCAATTTCGAGCGTCTTGATATGTTATCACCTGAATCGGAAATCCGAGTGAAAAGTTATGACCATTTAGATTTCTCCAGACCTTCCGTTGTTCATTTTCGAGCGTCTCAATATGGTATGCGCCTGAATCGGACATGCGAGTGAAAAGTTATGACCATTTCTCGAGAGCTTCCGTTGTACAATTTCAAGTGTCTTGATATAATATGTCCCAAAATCGGACATGCGAGTGAAAAGTTATGACCATTTGAATATCTCGAGAGCTTCCATTGTTCAATTTCGAGCATCTTGATATGTTATGCACCTGAATCGGAAATCCGAGTGAAAAGTTATGACCATTTAGATTTCTCCAGAGCTTCCGTTGTTCAATTTCGAGCGTCTCGATATGTTATACGCCTGAATCGGACATGCGAGTTAAAAGTTATGACCATTTAGATTTCTCGAGAGCTTCCGTTGTTCAATTTCGAGCGTCTCAATATGGTATGCGCCTGAATCGGACATGCGAGTGAAAAGTTATGACCATTTTAATTTCTAGAGAGCTTCCGTTGTTCAATTTCTAGCATGTCGATATGTTGTGCGCCTGAATCGGACATGCGAGTGAAAAGTTATGACCATTTGAATTTCTCTAGAACATCCGTTTTTCAATTTAGAGCGTCTCGATCTGTTATGCGCCTGAATCGGGAATCCGAGTGAAAAGTTATGACCATTTAGATTTCTCCAGAGCTTCCGTTGTTCAATTTCGAGCGTCTTGATATGTTATACGCCTGAATCGGACATGCGAGTAAAAAGTTATGACCATTTAGATTTCTCGAGAGCTTCCGTTGTTCAATTTCGAGCGTCTCAATATGGTATGCGCCTGAATCGGACATGCGAGTGAAAAGTTATGACCATTTTAATTTCTAGAGAGCTTCCGTTGTTCAATTTCGAGCGTCTCAATATGGTATGCGCCTGAATCGGACATGCGAGTGAAAAGTTAGGACCATTTTAATTTCTAGAGAGCTTCCGTTGTTCAATTTCTAGTATGTCGATATGTTGTGCGCCTGAATCGGACATGCGAGTGAAAAGTTATGACCATTTTAATTTTTCGAGAGCTTCCGTTGTACAATTTGTAGCGTCTTGATATAATATGTCCCTGAATCGGACATCCAAATGAAAATTTATGACCATTTGAATATCTCGAGAGCTTCCATTGTTCAATTTCGAGCGTCTTGATATGTTATGCACCTGAATCGGAAATCCGAGTGAAGAGTTATGACTATTTAGATTTCTCCAGAGCTTCCGTTGTTCAATTTCGAGCGTCTCAATATGGTATGCGCCTGAATCGGACATTGGAGTGAAAAGTTATGACCATTTTAATTTCTCGAGAGCTTTCGTTGTTCAATTTCTAGCAACTCGATTCGCTATGCGCCTGAATCGAACATGCGAGTGAAACGTTATGACCATTTGAATTTCTCGAGAGCTTCCGTTTTTGAATTTCTAGCGTCTCGATACACTCTGCGCAGGAATCGTACATGCAAGTGAAAAGTTATGACCATTTGAATTTCTCGAGAGCTTCTGTTGTTCAATTTCTAGCGTCTCGATACTCTATGCGCCTGAATCGGACATGCGAGTGAAATGTTATGACCATTTGAATTTCTCGAGAGCTTCCGTTGTTCAATTTCGAGCGTCTCGATATGTTATGCACCTGAATCGGACATGCGAGTAAAAAGTTATGTCCATTTTAATTTCTCGAGAGCTTCTGTTGTTCAATTTCTAGCGTCTCGATACTCTATGCGCCTGAATCGGACATGCGAGTGAAAAGTTATGACCATTTTAATTTCTCGAGAGCTTCCGTTGTTAAATTTCTAGCGTCTCGATACGCTATGCGCCTAAATCGGACATGCGAGTGAAAAGTTATGACCATTTGAATTTCTCGAGAAAATCCGTTGTTCAATTTCGAGCGTCTCGATATGTTATGCGCCTGAATCGGACATGCGAGTGAAAAGTTATGACCATTTTAATTTCTAGAGAGCTTCCGTTGTTCAATTTCTAGCATGTCGATATGTTTTGCGCCTGAATCGGACATGCGAGTGAAAAGTTATGACCATTTGAATTTCTCGAGAACATCCGTTGTTCAATTTAGAGCGTCTCGATCTGTTATGCTCCTGAATCGGAAATCCGAGTGAAAAGTTATGACCATTTAGATTTCTCAAGAGCTTCCGTTATTCAATTTCGAGCGTCTCAATATGGTATGCGCCTGAATCGGACATGCAAGTGAAAAGTTATGACCAATTTAATTTCTAGAGAGCTTCCGTTGTTGAATTTCTAGCGTCGCGATACGCTATGCGCTTGAATCGGACAGGCGAGTGAAAAGTTATGACCATTTGAATTTATCGAGAACATCCGTTGTTCAATTCCGAGCGTCTCTATATGTTATGCGCCTGAATCGGACATGCAAGTGAAAAGTTATGACCATTTTAATTTCTAGAGAGCTTCCGTTGTTGAATTTCTAGCGTCGCGATACGCTATGCGCTTGAATCGGACAGGCGAGTGAAAAGTTATGACCATTTGAATTTATCGAGAACATCCGTTGTTCAATTCCGAGCGTCTCTATATGTTATGCGCCTGAATCGGACATGCGAATGAAAAGTTATGACCATTTTAATTTCTCGAGAGCTTCGGTTGTTCAATTTATAGCGTCTCGATACTCTATGTGCCTGAATCGGATATGCGAGTGAAAAGTTATGACCATTTTAATTTCTCGAGAGCTTCCGTTGTTCAATTTCGAGCGTCTCGATATGTTATGCGCCTTAATCGGACATGGGAGTGAAAAGTTATGACCATATTAATTTTTCGAGAGCTTCCGTTGTACAATTTGTAGCGTCTTGATATAATATGTCCCTGAATCAGACATCCAAGTGAAAAGTTATGACCATTTGAATATCTCGAGAGCTTCCGTTGTTCAATTTCGAGCGTCTCGATATGTTATGTGCCTGAATCGGACATGCGACTAAAAAGTTATGACCATTTTAATTTCTCGAGAGCTTCTGTTGTTCAATTTCTAGCGTCTCGATACTCTATGCGACTGAATCTTACATGCGAGTGAAAATTTATTACCATTTTAATTTCTCGAGAGCTTCCGTTGTTAAATTTCTAGCGTCTCGATACGCTATGCGCCTAAATCGGACAGGCGAGTGAAAAATTATGACCATTTTAATTTCTCGAGAGCTTTCGTTGTTCAATTTCGAGCGTCTCGATATGTTATGCGCCTGAATCGGACATGCGAGCAAAAAGTTATGACCATTTTAATTTCTCGAGAGCTTCCGTTGTTCAATTTATAGCGTCTCGATACTCTATGCGCCTGAATCGGATATGCGAGTGAAAAGTTATGACAATTTGAATTTCTCGAGAATATCCGTTGTTCAATTTCGAGGGTCTCGATATGTTATGTGCCTGAATCGGACATACGAGTGAAAGGTTATGACCATTTTTAATTTCTCGAGAGCTTCCGTTGTACAATTTCAAGTGTCTAGATATAAAATGTCCCAAAATCGGACATCCGAGTGAAAATTTATGACCATTTGAATATCTCGAGAGCTTCCGTTGTTCAATTTCGAGCATCTCGATATGTTATGCACCTGAATCAGAAATCCGAGTGAAAAGTTATGACCATTTGGATTTCTCGGGAGCTTCCGTTGTTCAATTTCGAACGTCTCGATATGTTATGCGCCTGAATCGGACATACGAGTGAAAGGTTATGACCATTTTAATTTCTCGAGAGCTTCCATTGTACAATTTCAAGTGTCTTGATATAATATGTCCCAAAATCGGACATCAGAGTGAAAAGTTATGACCATTTGAATATCTCGAGAGCTTCCGTTGTTCAATTTCGAGCGTCTCGATATATTATGCACATGAATCGGAAATCCGAGTGAAAAGTTATGACCATTTGGATTTCTCGGGAACTTCCGTTGTTCAATTTCGAGCGTTTCAATATGCTATGCGCCTGAATCGGACATGCGTGTGAAAAGTTATGACCATTTTAATTTCTAGAGAGCTTCCGTTGTTCAATTTCTAGCATGTCGATATGTTGTGCGCCTGAATCGGACATGCGAGTGAAAAGTTATGACCTTTTGAATTTCTCGAGAGCTTCCGTTGTTAAATTTCTAGCGTCTCGATACGCTCTGCGCAGGAATCGGACATGCGAGTGAAAAGTTATCACCATTTGAATTTCTCGAGAACATCCGTTGTTCAATTTCGAGCGTCTCGATATGTTATGCACCTGATTCGGACATGCGAGTGAAAATTTATGACCATTAGAATTTCTCGAGAAAATCCGTTGTTCAATTTCAAGCGTCTCGATATGTTAAGCGTCTGAATCGGACATGCGAGTGAAAAGTTATGACCATTTGAATTTCTCGAGAGCTTCCGTTGTTAAATTTCTAGCGTCTCTATACGCTATGCGCCTAAATCGGACAGGCGAGTGAAAAATTATTACCATTTTAATTTCTCGAGAGCTTCCGTTGTTCAATTTCGAGCGTCTCGATATGTTATGCGCCTGAATCGGACATGCGAGTAAAAAGTTATGACCATTTTAATTTTTTGAAAGCTTCCGTTGTTCAATGTATAGCGTCTCGATAACTATGCGCCTGAATCGGATATGCGAGTGAAAAGTTATGACAATTTGAATTTCTCGAGAATATCCGTTGTTCAATTTCGAGCGTCTCGATATGTTATGCGCCTGAATCGGACATACGAGTGAAAGGTTATGACCATTTTAATTTCTCGAGAGCTTCCGTTGTACAATTTCAAGTGTCTTGATATAATATGTCCCAAAATCGGACATCCGAGTGAAAATTTATGACCATTTGAATATCTACAGAGCTTCCGTTGTTCAATTTCGAGCGTCTCGATATGTTATGCACCTGAATCGGAAATCCGAGTGAAAAGTTATGACCATTTGGATTTCTCGGGAGCTTCCGTTGTTCAATTTCGAGCGTCTCGATATGGTATGGGCCTGAATCGGACATGCGAGTGAAAAGTTATGACCATTTTAATTTCGAGAGAGCTTGCGTTGTTCAATTTCTAGCATGTCGATATGTTGTGCGCCTGAATCAGACATGCGAGTGAAAAGTTATGACCATTTGAATTTCTCGAGAACATCCGTTGTTCAATTTGGAGCGTCTCGATACGCTATGCGCCTAATCGAACATCCGAGTGAAAAGTTATGACCAATTGAATTTCTCGAGAGCTTCCGTTGTTAAATTTCTAGCGTCTCGATACGCTCTGCGCAGGAATAGGACATGCGAGTGAAAAGTTATCACCGTTTGAATTTCTGGAGACCATCCGTTGTTCAATTTCGAGCGTCTCGATATGTTATGCACCTGATTCGGACATGCAAGTGAAAATTTATGACCATTAGAGTTTCTCGAGAAAATCCGTTGTTCAATTTCAAGCGTCTCGATATGTTATGCGTCTGAATCGGACATGCGAGTGAAAAGTTATGACCATTTTAATTTCCCGAGAGCTTCCGTTGTTCAATTTCTAGCATCTCGAGACGCTATGTGCTTGAATCGAAAATCCGAGTGAAAAGTTATGACCATTTGGATTTCTCTGGAGCTTCCGTTGTTCAATTTCGAACGTCTCGACATGTTATGCGCCTGAATCGGACATACGAGTGAAAGGTTATGACCATTTTAATTTCTCGAGAGCTTCCATTGTACAATTTCAAGTGTCTTGATATAATATGTCCCAAAATCGGACATCCGAGTGAAAAGTTATGACCATTTGAATATCTTGAGAGCTTCCGTTGTTCAATTTCGAGAATCTCGATATGTTATGCACCTGAATCGGAAATCCGAGTGAAAAGTTATGACTATTTGGATTTCTCGGGAGCTTCCGTTGTTCAATTTCGAGCGTCTCAATATGTTATGCGCCTGAATCGGACATGCGAGTGAAAAGTTATGACCGTTTTAATTTCGAGAGAGGTTCCATTGTTCAATTTCTAGCATGTCGATATGTTGTGCGCCTGAATCGGACATGCGAGTGAAAAGTTATGACCATTTGAATTTCTCGAGAACATTCGTTGTTCAATTTGGAGCGTCTCGATACGCTATGCGCGTAAATCGAACATCCGAGTGAAAAGTTATGACGATTTAGAGTTTGTCGAGAAAATCCGTTGTTCAATTTCAAGCATCACGATATGTTATGCGCCTGAATCGGACATGCGAGTGAAAAGTTATGACCAATTGAATTTCTCGAGAGCTTCCGTTGTTAAATTTCTAGCGTCTCGATACGCTTTGCGCCTAAATGGGACATGCGAGTGAAAAGTTATGACCATTTTAATTTCTCGAGAGCTTCCGTTGTTCAATTTCGAGGGTCTCGATAGGTTATGCGCCTTAATCGGACATGCGAGTGAAAAGTTATGACCATTTTAATTTTTCGAGAGCTTCCGTTGTACAATTTGTAGCGTCTTGATATAATATGTCCCTGAATCGGACATCCAAGTGAAAAGTTATGACCATTTGAATATCTCGAGAGCTTCCGTTGTTCAATTTCGAGCATCTCGATATGTTATGCGCCTGAATCGGACATGCGACTAAAAAGTTATGACCATTTTAGCTTCTCGAGAGCTTCTGTTGTTCAATTTCTAGCGTCTCGATACTCTATGCGCCTGAATCGTATATGCGAGTGAAAAGTTATGACCATTTGAATTTCTCGAGAACATCCGTTGTTCAATTTCGAGCGCCTCGATATGTTATGCGCCAGAATCAGAAATCCGAGTGAAAAGTTATGACCATTTTAATTTCTCGAGAGCTTTCGTTGTTCAATTTCTAGCATCTCGATACGCTATGTGCCTGAATCGGAAATCCGAGTGAAAAGTTATGACCATTTGGATTTCTTGGGAGCTTCCGTTGTTCAATTTCGAACGTCTCGATATGTTACGCGCCTGAATTGGACATACGAGTGAAAGGTTATGACCATTTTAATTTCTCGAGAGCTTCCCTTGTACAATTTCAAGTGTCTTGATATAATATGTCCCAAAATCGGACATCCGAGTGAAAAGTTATGACCATTTGAATATCTTGAGAGCTTCCGTTGTTCAATTTCGAGAGTCTCGATATGTTATGCACCAGAATCGGAATTCCGAGTGAAAAGTTTTGACCATTTGGATTTCTCAGGAGCTTCCGTTGTTCAATTTCGAACGTCTCAATATGGTATGCGCCTGAATTGGACATGCGAGTGAAAAGTTATGACCATTTTAATTTCGAGAGAGCTTCCGTTGTTCAATTTCTAGCATGTCGATATGTTGTGTGCCTGAATCGGACATGCGAGTGAAAAGTTATGACCATTTGAATTTCTCGAGAAAATCCGTTATTGAATTTCAAGCGTCTCGATATGTTATGCGCTTGAATCGGACATGCGAGTGAAAAGTTATGACCAATTCAATTTCTCGAGAGCTTCCGTTGTTAAATTTCTAGCATCTCGATACGCTATGCGCCTAAATGGGACATGCGAGTGAAAAGTTATGACCATTTTAATTTCTCGAGAGCTTCCGTTGTTCAATTTCGAGCGTCTCGATATGTCATGCGCCTGAATCGGACAGGAGAGTGAAAAGTTATGACCAATTGAATTTCTCGAGAGCTTCCGTTGTTAAATTTCTAGCGTCTCGATACGCTATGCGCCTAAATGGGACATGCGAGTGAAAAGTTATGACCATTTTAATTTCTCGAGAGCTTTCGTTGTTCAATTTCGAGCGTCTCGATATGTTTTGCGCCTTAATCGGACATGCGAGTGAAAAGTTATGACCATTTTAATTTTTCGAGAGCTTCCATTGTAGAATTTGTAGCGTCTTGATAAAGTATGTCCCTGAATCGGACATCCAAGTGAAAAGTTATGACCATTTGAATATCTCGAGAGCTTCCATTGTTCAATTTCGAGCGTCTCGATATGTTATGCGCCTGAATCGGACATGCGACTAAAAAGTTATGACCATTTTAACTTCTCGAGAGCTTCTGTTGTTCAATTTCTAGCGTCTCGATACTCTATGCGCCCGAATCGTACATGCGAGTGAAAAGTTATGACCATTTGAATTTCTCGAGAGCTTCCGTTGTTAAATTTCTAGCGTCTCGATACGCTATGCGCCTAAATGGGACATGCGAGTGAAAAGTTATGACCATTTTAATTTCTCGAGAGCTTTCGTTGTTCAATTTTGAGCGTCTCGATATGTTTTGCGCCTTAATCGGACATGCGAGTGAAAAGTTATGACCATTTTAATTTTTCGAGAGCTTCCATTGTAGAATTTGTAGCGTCTTGATAAAGTATGTCCCTGAATCGGACATCCAAGTGAAAAGTTATGACCATTTGAATATCTCGAGAGCTTCCATTGTTCAATTTCGAGCGTCTCGATATGTTATGCGCCTGAATCGGACATGCGACTAAAAAGTTATGACCATTTTAACTTCTCGAGAGCTTCTGTTGTTCAATTTCTAGCGTCTCGATACTCTATGCGCCCGAATCGTACATGCGAGTGAAAAGTTATGACCATTTGAATTTCTCGAGAGCTTCCGTTGTTAAATTTCTAGCGTCTCGATACGCTATGCGCCTAAATCGGACATGTGAGTGAAAAGTTATGACCATTTAGATTTCTCAAGAGCTTCCGTTGTTCAATTTCGAGCGTCTCAATATGGTATGTGCCTGAATCGGACATGCGAGTGAAAAGTTATGACCATTTTAATTTCTCGAGATCTTCCGTTGTTAATTTTCTAGCAACTCGATACGCTATGCGCCGGAATCGGACATGCGAGTGAAAAGTTATGACCATTTGAATTCCTCGAGAACATCCGTTGTTCAATTTCGAGCGTCTCGATATGTTATGCGCCTGATTCGGACATGCGAGTGAAAAGTTATGACCATTTGAATTTCTCGAGAAAATCCGTTGTTCAATTTCAAGCGTCTCGATATGTTATGCGCCTGAATCGGACATGCGAGTGAAATGTTATGACCATTTGAATTTCTCGAGAAAATCCGTTGTTCAATTTCAAGCGTCTCGATATGTTATGCGCCTGAATCGGACATGCGAGTGAAAAGTTATGACCAATTGAATTTCTCGAGAGCTTCCGTTGTTAAATTTCTAGCGTCTCGATACGCTATGCGCCTAAATCGGACATGCGAGTGAAAAGTTATGACCATTTAGATTTCTCAAGAGCTTCCGTTGTTCAATTTCGAGCGTCTCAATATGGTATGTGCCTGAATCGGACATGCGAGTGAAAAGTTATGACCATTTTAATTTCTCGAGATCTTCCGTTGTTAATTTTCTAGCAACTCGATACGCTATGCGCCGGAATCGGACATGCGAGTGAAAAGTTATGACCATTTGAATTCCTCGAGAACATCCGTTGTTCAATTTCGAGCGTCTCGATATGTTATGCGCCTGATTCGGACATGCGAGTGAAAAGTTATGACCATTTGAATTTCTCGAGAAAATCCGTTGTTCAATTTCAAGCGTCTCGATATGTTATGCGCCTGAATCGGACATGCGAGTGAAATGTTATGACCATTTGAATTTCTCGAGAAAATCCGTTGTTCAATTTCAAGCGTCTCGATATGTTATGCGCCTGAATCGGACATGCGAGTGAAAAGTTATGACCAATTGAATTTCTCGAGAGCTTCCGTTGTTAAATTTCTAGCGTCTCGATACGCTATGCGCCTAAATCGGACATGCGAGTGAAAAGTTATGACCATTTAGATTTCTCAAGAGCTTCCGTTGTTCAATTTCGAGCGTCTCAATATGGTATGTGCCTGAATCGGACATGCGAGTGAAAAGTTATGACCATTTTAATTTCTCGAGATCTTCCGTTGTTAATTTTCTAGCAACTCGATACGCTATGCGCCGGAATCGGACATGCGAGTGAAAAGTTATGACCATTTGAATTTCTCGAGAACATCCGTTGTTCAATTTCGAGCGTCTCGATATGTTATGCGCCTGATTCGGACATGCGAGTGAAAAGTTATGACCATTTGAATTTCTCGAGAAAATCCGTTGTTCAATTTCAAGCGTCTCGATATGTTATGCGCCTGAATCGGACATGTGAGTGAAAAGTTATGACCATTTTAATTTCCCGAGAGCTTCCGTTGTTCAATTTCTAGCATCTCGATACGCTAGGTGCCTGAATCGGACATTTGAGTGAAAAGTTATGACCATTTGAATTTCTCGAGAGCTTTCGTTGTTCAATTTCGAGCGTCTCGATATGTTATGCGCCTGAATCGGACATGCGACTAAAAAGTTATGACCGTTTTAACTTCTCGAGAGCTTCTGTTGTTCAATTTCTAGCGTCTCGATACTCTATGCGCCCGAATCGTACATGCGAGTGAAAAGTTATGACCATTTGAATTTCTCGAGAGCTTCCGTTGTTAAATTTCTAGCGTCTCGATACGCTATGCGCCTAAATCGGACATGCGAGTGAAAAGTTATGACCATTTAGATTTCTCAAGAGCTTCCGTTGTTCAATTTCGAGCGTCTCAATATGGTATGTGCCTGAATCGGACATGCGAGTGAAAAGTTATGACCATTTTAATTTCTCGAGATCTTCCGTTGTTAATTTTCTAGCAACTCGATACGCTATGCGCCGGAATCGGACATGTGAGTGAAAAGTTATGACCATTTGAATTTGTCGAGAACATCCGTTGTTCAATTTCGAGCATCTCGATATGTTATGCGCCTGATTCGGACATGCGAGTGAAAAGTTATGACCATTTGAATTTCTCGAGAAAATCCGTTGTTCAATTTCAAGCGTCTCGATATGTTATGCGCCTGAATCGGACATGCGAGTGAAATGTTATGACCATTTTAATTTCCCGAGAGCTTCCGTTGTTCAATTTCTACCATCTCGATATGCTATGTGCCTGAATCGGATCTATGAGTGAAAAGTTATGACCATTTGAATTTCTCGAGGGCTTTCGTTGTTAAATTTCAAGCGTCTCGATGCGCTATGCGCCTAAATCGGACATGCGAGAGAAAAGTTATGACCATTTTAATTTCTTGAGAGCTTCCGTTGTTCAATTTCGAGCGTCTCGATATGTTATGCGCCTTAATCGGACATGCGAGTGAAAAGTTATGACCATTTTAATTTTTCGAGAGCTTCCGTTGTACAATTTGTAGCGTCTTGATATAATATGTCCCTGAATCGGACATCTAAGTGAAAAGTTTGGACCATTTGAATATCTCGAGAGCTTCCGTTGTTCAATTTCGAGCGTCTCGATATGTTATGCGCCTGAATCGGACATGCGAGTAAAAAGTTATGACCATTTTAATTTCTCGAGAGCTTCTGTTATTCAATTTCTAGCGTCTCGATACTCTATGCGTCTGAATCAGACATGTGAGTGAAAAGTTATGACCATTTGAATTTTTGGAGAGCTTCCGTTGTTCAATTTCGAGCGTCTCGATATGTTATGCACCTGAATCGGAAATCCGAGTGAAAAGTTATGACCATTTAGATTTCTCCAGAGCTTCCGTTGTTCAATTTCGAGCGTCTCAATATGGTATGCGCCTGAATCGGACATGGGAGTGAAAAGTTATGACCATTTTAATTTCTCGAGAGCTTCCGTTGTTCAATTTCTAGCAACTCGATACGCTATGCGGCTGAATCGAACATGCCAGTGAAAAGTTATGACCATTTAAATTTCTCGAGAGCTTCGGTTGTGCAATTTCGAGCGTCTCGATATGTTATGCGCCTGAATCGGACATGCGAGTGAAAAGTTATGACCATTTGAATTTCTCAAGAGCTTCCGTTGTTAAATTTCTAGCATCTCGATACGCTCTGCGCAGGAGTCGGACATGCGAGTGAAAAGTTATGACCATTTGAATTTCTCGAGAACATCCGTTGTTCAATTTCGAGCGTCTCGATATGTTATGCGCCTAATTCGGACATGTGAGTGAAAATTTATGACCATTAGAATTTCTCGAGAAAATCCATTGTTCAATTTCAAGCGTCTCGATATGTTATGCGTCTGAATCGGACATGCGAGTGAAAAGTTATGACCATTTTAATTTCCCGAGAGCTTCCGTTGTTCAATTTCTAGCATCTCGATACGCTATGTGCCTGAATCGGAAATCCGAGTGAAAAGTTATGACCATTTGGATTTCTCGGGAGCTTCCGTTGTTCAATTTCGAATATCTCGATATGTTATGCGCCTAAATCGGACATACGAGTGAAAGGTTATGACCATTTTAATTTCTCGAGAGCTTCCATTGTACAATTTCAAGTGTCTTGATATAATATGTCCCAAAATCGGACATCTGAGTGAAAAGTTATGACCATTTGAATATCTTGAGAGCTTCCGTTGTTCAATTTTGAGCGTCTCGATATGTTATGCACCTGAATCGAAAATCCGAGTGAAAAGTTATGACCATTTGGATTTCTCGGGAGCTTCCGTTGTTCAATTTCGAGCGTCTCAATATGGTATGCGCCTGAATCGGACATGCGAGTGAAAAGTTATCACCATTTCAATTTCGAGAGAGCTTCCGTTGTTCAATTTCTAGCATGTCGATATGTTGTGCGCCTGAATCGAACATGCGAGTGAAAAGTTATGACCATTAGAATTTCTCGAGAAAATTCGTTGCTCAATTTCAAGCGTCTCGATATGTTATGCGCCTGAATCGGACTTACGAGTGAAAGGTTATGACCATTTTAATTTCTCGAGAGGTTCCATTGTACAATTTCAAGTGTCTTGATATAATATGTCCCAAAATCGGACATCCGAGTGAAAAGTTATGACCATTTGAATATCTTGAGAGCTTCCGTTGTTCAATTTCGAGCGTCTCGATATGTTATGCACCTGAATCGGAAATCCGAGTGAAAAGTTATGACCATTTGGATTTCTCAGGAGCTTCCGTTGTTCAATTTCGAGCGTGTCAATATGGTATGCGCCTAAATCGGACATGCGAGTGAAAAGTTATGACCATTTTAATTTCGAGAGAGCTTCCGTTGTTCAATTTCTAGCATGTCGATATGTTGTGCGCCTGAATCGGACATGCGAGTGAAAAGTTATGACCATTTGAATTTCTCGAGAACATCCGTTGTTCAATTTGGAGCGTCTCGATACGCTATACGCCTAAATCGAACATCTGAGTGAAAAGTTATGACGATTTAGAATTTCTCGAGAAAATCCGTTGTTCAATTTCAAGCGTCTCAATATGTTATGCGCCTGAATCGGACATGCGAGTGAAAAGTTATGACCAATTGAATTTCTCGAGAGCTTCCGTTGTTAAATTTCTAGCGTCTCGATACGCTATGCGCCTAAATGGGAACGGCGAGTGAAAAGTTATGACCATTTTAATTTCTCGAGAGCTTCCGTTGTTCAATTTCGAGCGCCTCGATATGTTATGCGCCTTAATCGGACATGCGAGTGAAAAGTTATGACCATTTTAATTTTTCGAGAGCTTCCGTTGAACAATTTGAAGCATCTTGATATAATATGTCCCTGAATCGGACATCCAAGTGAAAATGTATGACCATTTGAATATCTCGAGAGCTTCCGTTGTTCAATTTCGAGCGTCTCGATATGTTATGCGCCTGAATCGGACATGCGACCAAAAAGTTATGACCATTTTAACTTCTCGAGAGCTTCTGTTGTTCAATTTCTAGCGTCTCGATACTCTATGCGCCTGAATCGTACATGCGAGTGAAAAGTTATGACCATTTGAATTTCTCGAGAGCTTCCATTGTTAAATTTCTAGCGTCTCGATACGCTATGCGCCTAAATCGGACATGCGAGTGAAAAGTTATGACCATTTAGATTTCTCAAGAGCTTCCGTTGTTCAATTTCGAGCGTCTCAATATGGTATGTGCCTGAATCGGACATGCGAGTGAAAAGTTATGACCATTTTAATTTCTCGAGAGCTTCCGTTGTTCAATTTCTAGCAACTCGATACGCTATGCGGCTGAATCGAACATGCGAGTGAAAAGTTATGACCATTTAAATTTCTCGAGAGCTTCGGTTGTTCAATTTCGAGCGTTTCGATATGTTATGCGCCTGAATCGGACATGCGAGTGAAAAGTTATGACCATTTTAATTTCTCGAGAGCTTCCATTGTACAATTTCAAGTGTCTTGATATAATATGTCCCAAAATCGGACATCCGAGTGAAAAGTTATGACCATTTGAATATCTTGAGAGCTTCCGTTGTTCATTTTCGAGCGTCTCGATATGTTATGCACCTGAATCGGAAATCCGAGTGAAAAGTTATGACCATTTGGATTTCTCGGGAGCTTCCGTTGTTCAATTTCGAGCGTCTGAATATGGTATGCGCCTGAATCGGACATGCGAGTGAAAAGTTATGACCATTTTAATTTCGAGAGAGCTTCCGTTGTTCAATTTCAAGCGTCTCGATATGTTATGCGCCTGAATCGGACATACGAGTGAAAGGTTATGACCATTTTAATTTCTCGAGAGGTTCCATTGTACAATTTCAGGTGTCTTGATATAATATGTCCCTGAATCGGACATCCATGTGAAAAGTTATGACCATTTTAATTTCGAGAGAACTTCCGTTGTTCAATTTCTAGCATGTCGATATGTTGTGCGCCTGAATCGGACATGCGAGTGAAAAGTTATGACGAATTAGAATTTCTCGAGAAAATCCGTTTTTCAATTTCAAGCGTCTCGATATGTTATGCGCCTGAATCGGACAAGCGAGTGAAAAGTTATGACCAATTGAATTTCTCGAGAGCTTCCGTTTTTAAATTTCTAGCGTCTCGATACGCTATGCGGCTAAATGGGACATGCGAGTGAAAAGTTATGACCATTTTAATTTGTCGAGAGCTTCCGTTGTTCAATTTCGAGCGTCTCGATATGTTATGCGCCTTAATCGGACATGCTAGTGAAAAGTTATGACCATTTTAATTTTTCGAGAGCTTCCGTTGTACAATTGGTAGCGTCTTGATATAATATGTCCCTGAATCGGACATCCATGTGAAAAGTTATGACCATTTGAATATCTCGAGAGCTTCCGTTGTTCAATTTCAAGCGTCTCGATATGTTATGCGCCTGAATCGGACATGCGACTAGAAAGTTATGACCATTTTAACTTCTCGAGAGCTTCTGTTGTTCAATTTCTAGCGTCTCGATACTCTATGCGCCTGAATCGTACAAGCGAGTGAAAAGTTATGACCATTTGAATTTCTCGAGAGCTTCAGTTGTTAATTTTCTAGCAACTCGATACGCTATGCGCCGGAATCGGACATGCGAGTGAAAAGTTATGACCATTTGAATTTCTCGAGAACATCCGTTGTTCAATTTCGAGCGTCTCGATATGTTATGCGCCTGATTCGGACATGCGAGTGAAAAGTTATGACCATTTTAATTTCTCGAGAAAATCCGTTGTTCAATTTCAAGCGTCTGGATATGTTATGCGCCTGAATCGGACATGCGAGTGAAAAGTTATGACCATTTTAATTTCCCGAGAGCTTCCGTTGTTCAATTTCTAGCATCTCAATACACTATATGCCTGAATCGGACATGCGAGTGAAAAGTTATGACCATTTGAATTTCTCGAGAGCTTCCGTTGTTCAATTTCTAGCGTCTCGATACGTTATGCGCCTAAATCGGACATGCGAGAGAAAAGTTATGACCATTTTAATTTCTCGAGAGCTTCCGTTGTTCAATTTCGAGGGTCTCGATATGTTATGCGCGCCTTAATCGAACATGCGAGTGAAAAGTTATGACCATTTTAATTTTTCGAGAGCTTCCGTTGTACAATTTGTAGCGTCTTGATATAATATGTCCCTGAATCGGACATCCAAGTGAAAAGTTAGGACCATTTGAATATCTCGAGAGCTTCCGTTGTTCAATTTCGAGCGTCTCGATATGTTATGCGCCTGAATCGGACATGCGAGTAAAAAGTTATGACCATTTTAATTTCTCGAGAGCTTTCGTTGTTCAATTTCTAGCGTCTCGATACTCTATGCGCCTGAATCGGACATGCGAGTGAAAAGTTATGACCATTTGAATTTTTCGAGAGCTTCCGTTGTTCAATTTCGAGCGTCTCGATATGTTATGCACCTGAATCGGAAATCCGAGAGAAATGTTATGACCATTTTAATTTCTCGAGAGCTTCCGTTGTTCAATTTCGAGCGTCTCGATATCTTATGCGCCTTAATCGGACATGCGAGTGAAAAGTTATGACCATTTTAATTTTTCGAGAGCTTCCGTTGTACAATTTGTAGCGTCTTGATATAATATGTCCCTGAATCGGACATCCAAGTGAAAAGTTAGGACCATTTGAATATCTCGAGAGCTTCCGTTGTTCAATTTCGAGCGTCACGATATGTTATGCGCCTGAATCGGACATGCGAGTAAAAAGTTATGACCATTTTAATTTCTCGAGAGCTTCTGTTGTTTAATTTCTAGCGTCTCGATACTCAATGCGCCTGAATCGGACATGCGAGTGAAAAGTTATGACCATTTGAATTTTTCGAGAGCTTCCGTTGTTCAATTTCGAGCGTCTCGATATGTTATGCACCTGAATCGGAAATCCGAGTGAAAAGTTATTACCATTTAGATTTCTCGAGAGCTTCCATTGTTCAATTTCGAGCGTCTCAATATGGTATGCGCATGAATCGGACATGGGAGTGAAAAGTTATGACCATTTAAATTTCTCGAGAGCTTCCGTTGTTCAATTTCTAGCAACTCGATACGCTATGCGCCTAAATCGAACATGCGAGAGAAAAGTTATGACGATTTTAATTTCTCGAGAGCTTCCGTTGTTCAATTTCGAGCGTCTCGATATTTTATGCGCCTGAATCGGACATGCGAGTGAAAAGTTATGACCATTTTAATTTTTCGAGAGCTTCCGTTGTACAATTTGTAGCGTATTGATATGTTATGCGCCTGAATCGGACATCCAAGTGAAAAGTTAGGACCATTTGAATATCTCGAGAGCTTCCGTTGTTCAATTTCGAGCGTCTCGATATGTTATGCGCCTGAATCGGACATGCGAGTAAAAAGTTATGACCATTTTAATTTCTCGAGAGCTTCTGTTGTTCAATTTCTAGCGTCTCGATACTCTATGCGCCTGAATCGGAAATGCGAGTGAAAAGTTATGACCATTTGAATTTTTCGAGAGCTTCCGTTGTTCAATTTCGAGCGTCTCGATATGTTATGCACCTGAATCGGAAATCCGAGTGAAAAGTTATGACCATTTAGATTTCTCCAGAGCTTCCGTTGTTCAATTTCGAGCGTATCAATATGGTATGCGCCTGAATCGGACACTGGAGTGAAAAGTTATGACCATTTTAATTTCTCGAGAGCTTCCGTTGTTCAATTTCTAGCAACTCGATACGCTATGCGGCTGAATCGGACATACGAGTGAAAGGTTATGACCATTTAAATTTCTCGAGAGCTTCCATTGTACAATTTCAAGTGTCTTGATATAATATGTCCCAAAATCGGACATCCGAGTGAAAAGTTATGACCATTTGAATATCTCGAGAGCTTCCGTTGTTCAATTTCGAGCGTCTCGATATGTTATGCACCTGAATCGGAAATCCGAGTGAAAAGTTATGACCATTTGGATTTCTCGGGAACTTTCGTTGTTCAATTTCGAGCGTCTCAATATGGTATGCGCCTAAATCGGACATGCGAGTGAAAAGTTATGACCATTTTAATTTCTCGAGAGCTTCCGTTGTTCAATTTCTAGCATGTCGATATGTTTTGCGCCTGAATCGGACATGCGAGTGAAAAGTTATGACCATTTGAATTTCTCGAGAACATCCGTTGTTCAATTTGGAGCGTCTCGATACGCTATGCGCCTAAATCGAACATTCGAGTGAAAAGTTATGACCATTTAGAATTTCTCGAGAAAATCCGTTGTTCAATTTCAAGCGTCTCGATATGTTATGCGTCTGAATCGGACATGCGAGTGAAAAGATATGACCATTTTAATTTCCGAGAGCTTCCGTTGTTCAATTTCTAGCATCTCGATACACTATGTTCCTGAATCGGACATGCAAGTGAAAAGTTATGACCATTTGAATATCTCGAGAGCTTCCGTTGTTCAATTTCGAGCGTCTCGATATGTTATGCGCCTGAATCGGACATGCGAGTAAAAAGTTATGACCATTTTAATTTCTCGAGAGCTTCTGTTGTTCAATTTCTAGCGTCTCGATACTCTATGCGCCTGAATCGGACATGCGAGTGAAAAGTTATGACCATTTGAATTTTTCGAGAGCTTCCGTTGTTCAATTTCGAGCGTCTCGATATGTTATGCACCTGAATCGGAAATCCGTGTGAAAAGTTATGACCATTTAGATTTCTCCAGAGCTTCCGTTGTTCAATTTCGAGCGTCTCAATATGGTATGCGCCTGAATCGGACACGGGAGTGAAAAGTTATGACCATTTTAATTTCTCGAGAGCTTCCGTTGTTCAATTTCTAGCAACTCGATACGCTATGCGGCTGAATCGAACATGCGAGTGAAAAGTTATGACCATTTAAATTTCTCGAGAGCTTCCATTGTACAATTTCAAGTGTCTTGATATAATACGTCCCAAAATCGGACATCCGAGTGAAAAGTTATGACCATTTGAATATCTCGAGAGCTTCCGTTGTTCAATTTCGAGCGTCTCGATATGTTATGCACCTGAATCGGAAATCCGAGTGAAAAGTTATGACCATTTAGATTTCTCGAGAGCTTCGTTGTTCAATTTCGAGCGTCTCAATATGGTATGCGCCTGAATCGGACATGCGAGTGAAAAGTTATGACCATTTTAATTTCTCGAGAGCTTCCGTTGTTCAATTTCTAGCATGTCGATATGTTTTGCGCCTGAATCGGACATGCGAGTGAAAAGTTATGACCATTTGAATTTCTCGAGAACATCCGTTGTTCAATTTGGAGCGTCTCGATACGCTATGCGCCTAAATCGAACATCCGAGTGAAAAGTTATGACCATTTAGAATTTCTCGAGAAAATCCGTTGTTCAATTTCAAGCGTCTCGATATGTTATGCGTCTGAATCGGACATGCGAGTGAAAAGATATGACCATTTTAATTTCCGAGAGCTTCCGTTGTTCAATTTCTAGCATCTCGATACACTATGTTCCTGAATCGGACATGCAAGTGAAAAGTTATGACCATTTGAATTTCTCGAGAGCGTCCGTTGTTAAATTTCTAGCGTCTCGATACGCTATGCGCCTAAATCAGACATGCGAGTGAAAAGTTATGACCATTTTAATTTCTCGAGAGCTTCCGTTGTTCAATATCGAGGGTCTCGATATGTTATGCGCCTGAATCGGACATGCGAGTGAAAAATTATGACCATTAGAATTTCTCGAGAAAATCCGTTGTTCAATTTCATGCGTCTCGATATGTTATGCGTCTGAATCGGACATGCGAGTGAAAAGTTATGACCATTTTAATTTCCCGAGAGTTTCCGTTGTTCAATTTCTAGCATCTCGATACGCTATGTTCCTGAATCGGACATGCAAGTGAAAAGTTATGACCATTTGAATTTCTCAAGAGCTTCCGTTGTTAAATTTCTAGCGTCTCGATACGCTATGCGCCTAAATCAGACATGCGAGTGAAAAGTTATGACCATTTTAATTTCTCGAGAGCTTCCGTTGTTCAATATCGAGCGTCTCGATATGTTATGCGCCTGAATCGGACATGCGAGTGAAAAATTATGACCATTAGAATTTCTCGAGAAAATCCGTTGTTCAATTTCATGTGTCTCGATATGTTATGCGTCTGAATCGGACATGCGAGTGAAAAGTTATGACCATTTTAATTTCCCGAGAGTTTCCGTTGTTCAATTTCTAGCATCTCGATACGCTATGTGCCTGAATCGGACATGCGAGTGAAAAGTTATTACCATTTGAATTTCTCGAGAGCTTCCGTTGCTAAATTTCTAGCGTCTCGATACGCTATGCGCCTAAATCGGACATGCGAGTGAAAAGTTATGACCATTTGAATTTCTCGAGAGCTTCCGTTGCTAAATTTCTAGCGTCTCGATACGCCATGCGCCTAAATCGGACATGCGAGTGAAAAGTTATGACCATTTCAATTTCTCGAGAGCTTCCGTTGTTCAATATCGAGCGTCTCAATATGTTATGCGCCTTAATCGGACATGCGAGTGAAAAGTTATGATCATTTTAATTTCCCGAGAGCTTCCGTTGTTCAATTTCTAGCATCTCGATACGCTATGTGCCTGATTCGGACATGCGAGTGAAAATTTATGACCATTAGAATTTCTCGAGAAAATCCGTTGTTCAATTTCTGGCGTCTCGATATGTTATGCGTCTGAACTGGACATGTGAGTGAAACGTTATGACCATTTTAATTTCCCGAGAGCTTCCGTTGTTCAATTTCTAGCATCTCGATACGCTATGTGCCTGAATCGGACATGGAGTGAAAAGTTATGACCATTTGAATTTCTCGAGAACATCCGTTGTTCAATTTCGAGCGTCTCGATATGTTCTGCACCTGATTCGGACATGCGAGTGAAAATTTATGACCATTAGAATTTCTCGAGAAAATCCGTTGTTCAATTTCAAGCGTCTCGATATGTTATGCGTCAGAATCGGACATGCGATTGAAAAGATATGACGATGTTCATTTCCCGAGAGCTTCCGTTGTTAAATTTCTAGCATCTCGATACGCTATGTGCCTGAATCGGACATGCGAGTGAAAATTTATGACCATTTGAATTTCTCGAGAGCTTCTGTTGCTAAATTTCTAGCGTCTCGATACGCTATGCGCCTAAATCGGACATGCGAGTGAAAAGTTATGACCATCTCAATTTCTCGAGAGCTTCCGTTGTTCAATATCGAGCGTCTCGATATGTTATGCGCCTTAATCGGACATGCGAGTGAAAAGTTATGATCATTTTAATTTCCCGAGAGCTTCCGTTGTTCAATTTCTAGCATCTCGATACGCTATGTGCCTGAATCGGACATGCGAGTGAAAAGTTATAACCATTTGAATTTCTCGAGAGCTTCCGTTGTTAAATTTCTAGCGTCTCGATATGCTATGCGCCTAAATCGGACATGCGAGTGAAAATTATGACCATTTTAATTTCTCGAGAGCTTCCGTTGTTCAATTTCGAGCGTCTCGATATGTTATGGGCCTTAATCGGACATGTGAGTGAAAAGTTATCATCGTTTGAATTTCTCGAGAACATCCGTTGTTCAATTTCGAGCGTCTCGATATGTTATCCACCTGATTCGGACATGCGAGTGAAAATTTATGACCATTAGAATTTCTCGAGAAAATCCGTTGTTCAATTTCAAGCGTCTCGATATGTTATGCGTTTGAACTGGACATGCGAGTGAAACGTTATGACCATTTTAATTTCCCGAGAGCTTCCGTTGTTCAATTTCTAGCATCTCGATACGCTATGTGCCTGAGTCGGACATGCAGGTGAAAAGTTATGACCATTTGAATTTCTCGAGAGCTTCCGTTGTTAAATTTCTAGCGTCTCGATACGCTATGCGCCTAAATCGGACATGCGAGTGAAAAGTTATGACCATTTTAATTTCTCGAGACCTTCCGTTGTTCAATATCGAGCGTCTCGATATGTTATGCGCCTGAATCAGACATGCGAGTGAAAAGTTATGACCATTTTAATTTCCCGAGAGCTTCCGTTGTTCAATTTCTAGCATCTCGAAACGCTATGTGCCTGAATCGGACATGCGAGTGAAAATTTATGACCATTTGAATTTCTCGAGAGCTTCCGTTGTTAAATTTCTAGCGTCTCGATATGCTATGCGCCTAAATCGGACATGCGAGTGAGAAGTTATGACCATTTTAATTTCTCGAGAGCTTCCGTTGTTCAATTTCGAGCGTCTCGATATGTTATGGGCCTTAATCGGACATGCGAGTGAAAAGTTATGACAATTTGAATTTCTCGAGAGCTTCGGTTGTTCAATTTCGAGCGTCTCGATATGTAATGCGCTTGAATCGGACATGCGAGTGAAAAGTTATGACCATTTGAATTTTTCGAGAGCTTCCGTTGTTAAATTTCTAGCGTCTCGATACGCTCTGCGCAGGAATCGGACATGCGAGTCAAAAGTTATCACCATTTGAATTTCTCGAGAACATCCGTTTTTGAATTTCGAGCGTGTCGATATGTTATGCACCTGATTCGAACATGCGAGTGAAAATTTATGACCATTAGAATTTCTCAAGAAAATCCGTTGTTCAAATTCAAGCGTCTCGATATGTTATGCATCTGAATCGGACCTGCGAGTGAAAAGTTATAAACATTTTAATTTCCTGAGAGCTTCCGTTGTTCAATTTCTAGCATCTCGATACACTATGTTCTTGAATCGGACATGCAAGTGAAAAGTTATGACCATTTGAATATCTCGAGAGCTTCCGTTGTTCAATTTCGAGCGTCTCGATATGTTATGCGCCTGAATCGGACATGCGAGTAAAAAGTTATGACCATTTTAATTTCTCGAGAGCTTCTGTTGTTCAATTTCTAGCGTCTCGATACTCTATGCGCCTGAATCGGACATGCGAGTGAAAAGTTATGACCATTTGAATTTCTCGAGAGCTTCCGTTGTTAAATTTCTAGCGTCTCGATACGCTATGCGCTTCAATCGGACATGCAAGTAAAAAATTTTGACCATTTTAATTTCTCGAGAGCTTCCGTTGTTCAATTTCTAGCATCTCGATACGCTATGTGCCTGAATCGGACATGCGAGTGAAAAGTTATGACCATTTGAATTTCTCGAGACCTTCCGTTGTTAAATTTCTAGCGTCTCGATACGCTATGCGCCTAAATCGGACATGCGAGTGAAAAGTTATGACCATTTCAATTTCTCGAGAGCTTCCGTTGTTCAATATCGAGCGTCTCGATATGTTATGCGCCTTAATCGGACATGCGAGTGAAAAGTTATGATCATTTTAATTTCCCGAGAGCTTCCGTTGTTCAATTTCTAGCATCTCGATACGCTATGTGCCTGAATCGGACATGCGAGTGAAAAGTTATGACCATTTGAATTTCTCGAGAGCTTCCGTTGTTAAATTTCTAGCGTCTCGATACGCTATGCGCCTACATCGAACATTCGAGTGAAAAGTTATGACCATTTTAATTTCTCGAGAGCTTCCGTTGTTCAATTTAAAGCGTCTCGATATGTTATGCGCCTGAATAGGACATGCGCGTAAAAAGTTATGACCATTTTAATTTCTCGAGAACATCTGTTATTCAATTACTAGCGTCTCGATTATCTATGCGCCTGAATCGGACATGCGAGTGAAAAGTTATAACCATTTGAATTTCTCGAGAGCTTCCGTTGTTCAATATCGAGGGTCTCGATATGTTATGCGCCTGAATCGGACATGCGAGTGAAAAATTATGACCATTAGAATTTCTCGAGAAAATCCGTTGTTCAATTTCATGCGTCTCGATATGTTATGCGTCTGAATCGGACATGCGAGTGAAAAGTTATGATCATTTTAATTTCCCGAGAGCTTCCGTTGTTCAATTTCTAGCATCTCGATACGCTATGTGCCTGAATCGGACATGCGAGTGAAAAGTTATGACCATTTGAATTTCTCGAGAGCTTCCGTTGTTAAATTTCTAGCGTCTCGATATGCTATGCGCCTAAATCGGACATGCGAGTGAAAAGTTATGACCATTTGAATTTCTCGAGAGCTTCCGTTGTTAAATTTCTAGCGTCTCGATATGCTATGCGCCTAAATCGGACATGCGAGTGAAAAGTTATGACCATTTTAATTTCTCGACAGCTTCCGTTGTTCAATTTCGAGCGTCTCGATATATTATGGGCCTTAATCGGACATGTGAGTGAAAAGTTATCATCGTTTGAATTTCTCGAAAACATCCGTTGTTCAATTTCGAGCGTCTCGATATGTTATGCACCTGATTCGTACATGCGAGTGAAAATTTATGACCATTAGAATTTCTCGAGAAAATCCGTTGTTCAATATCGAGCGTCTCGATATGTTATGCGCCTGAATCAGACATGCGAGTGAAAAGTTATGACCATTTTAATTTCCCGAGAGCTTCCGTTGTTCAATTTCTAGCATCTCGATACGCTATGTGCCTGAATCGGACTTGCGAGTGAAAATTTATGACCATTTGAATTTCTCGAGAGCTTCCGTTGTTAAATTTCTAGCGTCTCGATATGCTATGCGCCTAAATCGGACATGCGAGTGAGAAGTTATGACCATTTTAATTTCTCGAGACCTTCCGTTGTTCAATTTCAAGCGTCTCGATATGTTATGCGCCTTAATTGGACATGCGAGTGAAAAGTTATGATCATTTTAATTTCCCGAGAGCTTCCGTTGTTCAATTTCTAGCATCTCGATACGCTATGTGCCTGAATCGGACATGCGAGTGAAAAGTTATGACCATTTGAATTTCTCGAGAGCTTCCGTTGTTAAATTTCTAGCGTCTCGATACGCTATGCGCTTCAATCGGACATGCAAGTAAAAATTTGACCATTTTAATTTCTCGAGAGCTTCCGTTGTTCAATTTCTAGCGTCTCGATACGCTATGTGCCTGAATCGGACATGCGAGTGAAAAGTTATGACCATTTTAATTTCCCGAGAGCTTCCGTTGTTCAATTTCTAGCATCTCGATACGCTATGTGCCTGAATCGGACATGCGAGTGAAAAGTTATGACCATTTGAATTTCTCGAGAGCTTCCGTTGTTAAATTTCTAGCGTCTCGATACGCTATGCGCTTCAATCGGACATGCAAGTAAAAAATTTTGACCATTTTAATTTCTCGAGAGCTTCCGTTGTTCAATTTCTAGCATCTCGATTATCTATGCGCCTGAATCGGACATGCGAGTGAAAAGTTATAACCATTTGAATTTCTCGAGAGCTTCCGTTGTTAAATTTCTAGCTTCTCGATACGCTATGCGCCTAAATCGGACATGCAAGTGAAAAGTTATGACCATTTGAATTTCTCGAGAGCTTCCGTTGTTCAATTTCTAGCATCTCGATACACTATGTGCCTGAATCGGACATGCCAGTGAAAAGTTATGACCATTTGAATTTCTCGAGAGCTTCCGTTGTTCAATATCGAGCGTCTCGATATGTTATGCGCCTACATCGAACATTCGAGTGAAAAGTTATGACCATTTTAATTTCTCGAGAGCTTCCGTTGTTCAATTTAAAGCGTCTCGATATGTTATGCGCCTGAATCGGACATGCGCGTAAAAAGTTATGACCATTTTAATTTCTCGAGAACATCTGTTGTTCAATTTCTAGCGTCTCGATAATCTATGCGCCTGAATCGGACATGCGAGTGAAAAGTTATAACCATTTGAATTTCTCGAGAGCTTCCGTTGTTAAATTTCTAGCGTCTCGATACGCTATGCGCCTAAATCGGACATGCAAGTGAAAAATTATGACCATTTTAATTTCTCGAGAGCTTCCGTTTTTCAATTTCGAGCGTCTCGATATGTTATGCGCCTGAATCGGACATGCGAGTAAAAAGTTATGACCATTTTAATTTCTCGAGAGCTTCCGTTGTTAAATTTCTAGCGTCTCGATACGCTCTGCGCAGGAATCGGAC